>NW_028229515.1:3372044-3672044 GCF_053477565.2 Lygodium microphyllum | reverse complement strand
TGCCTGACCCTAACCAAGGGGGTTGTTAACCGTGCTAGAAGGTGGACCGAACCCACCCCGAGAGGTCTTTTTGGTTGAGAGGTACTTGGAGTAGGAGGATGCTTGGGTGCCAAAGGGGCTCTGGCCGCAAATCCCTTGCCTTCCGAGCCCTACACAAGCAACCAACGTGACTCGGGATTGGATCTCGAGGTCCACATACTAGTCTACAGGTGGAATCTTGGATTAGTAATCCCTGTGGATTGGTGGATAGCCTTCGGGTGGATTATGGATAAGCCTACGGGCTAGACTTTATAAATGTATTTCGAAGATAAATATGATAAGCTGTTGAAAAGGAACTCGTTTGACACTGCTTTTCTATGTCAAGTGCTATGATTACGTGAAGGAACTAATTAAGGAAGCTGATTGATGCATGTCCAACTAAATGTGGTGGGTAATTAGACAACTAAAACAACTTGAGGAAAGTGTAGAGGATGTGGCCATGGGTCCATCCCATAGATGGGTGGTCTCGGTTGGCCAGGAACTTTTCTCAATCTTGATGGACAACAAGAAGATCGTTCAAAGGACACGAGCAGCAAGGGCGCTAACCTAGAGTCTAAGTTATAATAATCCCGATTTACGCTATTTTAGGGGAACGGAATGGGACTATGCCTTATGGCAGATAGGTTGAGCTTGCATCCCTCTCGTTTCCCATTCTCCTTGAACCAAGTGCAGCGTGAATCCGCTTCAGCCCTAGCGTTTCTGCGTAAAGTAGTTCGCTTGGGGTTCGACGCTAGTTACCGTTTAGGAAATGACCATTAGGGAAAACCCTGATTCAAGTCGGTCCTAAGTGGGAACGACCAGAATACTTCTGCTACGTGGCAGACGCGGAAAGTCCTGGATCACAAACCCCGTAATATTCCATGGGAGTGCCGGGCGGAGCTTTCTAGATCTCCTTTCCATTGGACTGCTAAGACATGTCCTGAAAAGAACATCTATATCCTTGAAATATGTGGAGGTAAAATGGTTAATTTAGCAAGTCATTACCCTTTTCTATACAACTTTTAGGGGTTATAGGAAAAATTTGGAGCCTCAAGTGTTAGAGAAGGAGCAAAACCCTAGTTACTTTTTGCTTTAGGCCTTCTCTCTCTCTTCCTTTTTAGGCTGTCATATCTACTCAGTAGAGAAAACCCCATTTTTTCTCTAAAGAAACCCTGAATGTCACCAAATGAGATTAGAGGAACCTCCCTCTCATTCCTAGGACCAAAACAAGCATTTGGTCAAGTGTTGCAGGCCATGATTTGTCAAAATCCATAAGTTCCCCCCATACCCTTCATAACCTCTAAAATCTTAGCTATCAAGAGTTTCTTCAAGCATTCTTGGATACATTGACATGGATTGAAGATGAAGGCCAACATGCAAAGGTTTCTCATGGGTATCCATAAAAGCTCTATCTCTCAAAGATTGTATGAGATAAAGCACAAGAGCCTACACCATTAGAGAAAGTATCAATTACTTCAAGATTATACCAAATTCGAAGGTCTTTTGCTTACTCGAATTGAATTAATGGAGCATTTTTTTCCCATTGTTGGACAAAGTGTCCTTCACCCACTCCAAGTACTGGAAGAAGTATGCTAATTAAACTCTAATCTCTCATTTAAATCTATTTGCTAAGGTCAATCCTTTGTTGGAGAGATTTAAGGTTGCATGTTACCTCATACTCCACATCCTCTATTGAATGAATGTTGTCCAATTAAATTAGTAGCTTTCTTTCCATTTTTCTACGACATTAGACTTTCAATTACCAATGTAACTTTACCCAATTGGTTAATACTTACCCTAACACTTTCCTTGTCATGTGTGTATTGATTGATCCCAAGAGAGTAATAAGCTATTGTAAATAGGGTAAATGATAACCAAGATAAGCTCTCCAACCAAGCTCTTATCAATTTCTTTCATCTCATGAAAAGCCCCAATATTCAATTTTCTTATAGATCTCACATTGGTTGGGTAATTAAAAATATTTTCCATGTATACTGTGATCATATATATCGCTTAACATGCATGTAGTGAATGGAAGATATATGAGAATGAGGCCTATATATGCAATGTTGGTAGGGTAAAATAATGCTTAAATTTTCATGGGATCAAGCTCAATATGCTATGCATGCTAGTTACCATGCTGCTTAGGCTCCTCAGCCCCCTTGAGCAACTTATATAATGTGAGGTTGAGACGAGACAATCAATGTTTTAGCTGTAAGATTTAAAAATAATCACACAAATATTATTGTAGTAAATTTTCTATTGAATCTAGGAGGAAACCCTATATCTCATCTCAAAAATGGTATGGTCCCCTTCAATTTGAATAAAAGATCTCCATAATCAAAGTTATGATCTAAAAAGATATGTCTATTTTTGTGTAGTAAGGTCACTATGGATAGGATGCAGGCTGCCACAGATATTCAATTACATTTTTTGTCACAAAGACCCATATCTCATTTCAAAGAGGATTTTACCCTTTTGATTTGAGTCAAAAATCTTCTCCATCAGAGTTTTGTACTAGAAGTTATGCCCATTTTATTGAGAATGGGTCCTATGGACTGCACTTAGATAGCAAGGTAGAAAGGAAAAAGAAAGGCCCATGATGAGATCCAAAGGTCCCATTAGAGACTTTAGGGCCTCAATGAATGAGGAACCTATCTTAGCACAAGATTATAATGGCGGCTTGCACAAGGATATTGCTTATATGGACCCCTATAGTATGCTCAATAACACCCTTCGTCACAGTATGAGCTCCACCACATGGAAAGGTACAATGATATGTTGCTAATCATCATTAGATGCCATAAAAATTTGATCTTCTAATTAATAAAATGTCCCTCTCCAACTCTCAGACTCAATAGAGCTTAGAGTACCTCACTAGTCTTGTAGCGTAGTTAGCCACTACCTCAGCACAAGATAAGGCAACCAAGTCCAAGTATGAATCACAATAGCCACCACCATTGGAATCACTTCATGGCCTACGTCATAGTATTCTTGGAGCTAATGGCATTCCCTATACTACCACATATGAGGTTGCTGAGCCCTATCATGTTAACAATGAGTCTCTCTTGGGCTCTCCCATCATCCACATAGCCAACCCCTCCCCCCCCCCCCCCCCCCCAACACCCACCATTGGCAAAAGCTCCCCCACTATGGCCTTATAACATGTATAGAAAGAGTATTTATTAATACCCTTTGAAATATCATTATATAGATGATTTCTTATAGGTGTATCCTGTATCCTAAACCCTTGTGGTGGTTAGGCCTTCAAGTCTACATGCTTTGACAATGTTAACACAACTAGAGCTTCCATATAGCCTTATGCCACCATAGGAGGGATCTACTAAAGATAGACAGAAATATATATATATATATATATATATATATATGACATGACAATATGTAGGTGTGAAGGAGAGATGACATGGTGATGGGACCTAAAATACCTATGGCACTAGTCTACAAACCTCATGCACACAACAGACAACCTCACCACATGACCTCGAGGGCCAGGAGTGTCTGAGACTCACTCTACACTAAATGCTAATTTCGATTTTGCATTTGTATTAGGTCATAGTCCAATGTTTACCATCCCTTCTCCTCAGAGGGAGACCCCATAACATATAGGCATAATACCTCATAACACAACCATAGGGAAGCACCTCTCGGTTGATTGCCATGGCTCCATTGCGACTCTTCTACACCTCAGGGATTGGCCCCAAGATGTGTCCTACCAACATAAACTACACACGAGACAAGATCCACTCTTTCATTTTGAACGTATTCCAGGAGATACCATGTGTCCTTACCAAAGGATTTCCAAAGACTGATCGACTAACCTATATATTAGGTTGTCTCACAAACTCAAGCATACATCATCATAACGAAAAATAGGTGCTATGCATCCAATTCTTTATATTCCAATACCATGGTTGATATCCACATGAAAAAGTGGACGATCCTAATGTGCTCAACCATAATTTTCAATCAGAAATGTGTCGTGCACGACCAGGATTTCCAATGCTCATTTACTAACTCATTGCGGCGATGTAAGGATAGCACCGAGACAATGCTCATGCTACTATCCCCTTAATTAAAATACTACGAAACCTATATCATGCTATGCATAAGCATAATTAGCAATAAATAGCACCGAAAATGCATCATTCAAACACCCCACCCCCTACTTTTAGGTAGTGCTTCCATTGCATAGGTGTAGGGGTTCATTTTGTCATCTTTTGATGTATGAAAAGCAATATATCACAAACCTTGACAAAAACATAGGGCAAACTGAAATCTCATGCTCTGCCACTACCATACATTTGCAAACACTCATTATATTTTTCCTTATTTTTATGAAGAGTATTTCTATTTTTCCTATTTTTTCTTATTTTTTAGCATTTATTTGATAATAATCACTATTATTTTCTACTTTTTCTTATACCAATCATTTCAGCATACTAAAATTCAATTTTATGTTCCATTTCCCCCCATAGGAACACATTTCACCCAGCCGAATATGCTTCAATCTCCTTCCCGATTCTTCCTTCAAGGTAATGCACATGAATAGTCCACAAAGGGGAGAGAGAGGGAGGAGAGAGAAAGACTAAAAATGAGATTTTTAAATCTTCCATTAAAATAGGCAAGATTACAACCATCTTGTTCCTCTCTCTGATGTGATCGATAACCTCTCTCTCTCTCTCTCCAAACGGGTTTGAATTGGAGAGGCATCGAGTAAAACTGAGGAGGCACATTGACACTTCCTTTTGTTAGAGAGTTTTTGCATTAGTTTCAAGGCTTTTATTAAACCTAAGGTTTAAAACATTGAAATAATTGGTTCATCTCTTTGTGTTCACAACGTCCTACAAGTGGATATTTCGGTTTTGAGGGGGCAAACGAACTCCGATTTGCAATCCAACTGTACAAGTGGCTTTATGGCATCAAAATCCATCAAGTTGGCCTCTCCCATGCACTTTATGACTTCCCGATTTGGTAGCTTCTTTATAACGCCAAACCTTGTGGGGATTAAATGGGGGGTCAAATGATGTGGGATTGAAGAACCGAGACTTGCATTGGATTTGTGATGTAGAAATGCATCTAGGAAAACTCCAACTGAGCCATCCACCATGGTTTGATTTTTCATGTGAATTGGCTTGTTGACTTGTCTCAGCCATGTTTCCACTTTAAAATGAGCTCGAACCGCTTCTAGATCGGCTTAAAGTCAGATCCTAAAATGCAGCTCTCATTGGCGATCACGGGATAGAGTGACTTAGCCTATCAAACCCCACGAACAAATCTACACATCAACACAACCACAAAGAGCATCAAGCTAATACAAAAAATACTCAACAAAACACATCACAGCTTTCACCATACCCCTTGACAAAACCAAGGCATGACAAGGAGTAGCCTAGCATAATCCAATAGAAGGCCAAAACGAGTCACTAAGCGATTGCTCCAACACGGCCAAGCTAAAAAGAACTATCAGAGAGCTCATCCTAAGTGGTGGTCTGAACTACTTACCGAACTGAGGACAACTCAACGAAGAGCTTCTCCTAGGCAAGGACTCCTATAGCTTGATAAAAAAATATTATCTTTTAGAACATTGTTCATTTAGCCTTTTATTTTCCATATTCGAGCATGTAAAAAGGAGGGAGCTGAGAGTAGTGACCTAAGGAGAACAAGGCATCGACCTCAGGTCCTGTCTCGGTACCCAAGAGCCTACCAAGCCCTTGCAAGGCGACATTTAATCCTTTTCTGATGCTCACTTTTATTTTCACTCCAACCTTCTCTTAAAAAAAAAAAAACAATTGTCAGCAAGATGCCACCCCTAGGAAGACAAGGCATCGGCCCCGGGTCATGGCCATGGGTCATGTCTCATCCCCCCCAGGAACCTACCAGGCCTTCACAAGGCAATGAACAACTGCTCAAGGATTTTCTTTCTTTCTGTTGCTATTTTTATAGGGTTTAGAACCCCTTTTTACACACCATTGTATATTTTTATTCTTCAGCTATTCGGGATTTTGCTTAGTCCTTTTGACAAACAAGTTCTTTAACTTATCTTCAAGTTCGTCTTTGTCTCCTGCCCATATAGGAGAATTATATATCCCTTCTGTCCAACAAAAGTAGATAGTTCAAATCACATGGCACCATAATTTCCATCCATTATCTAGAATAGGATATTCCAATGCCCTAGATATTGGGCTTAGGTAGTCTACAACTCCGTTTCGAACTCAGCAAGGAGTCTCTAGAGCTCCACTGACCCCAAGCGACCTAGGAGTGAGACACAAATTTTTGTGATTGGCCTTTTCACCACTTGACCTTCGGCCTATGAATCGAGCAGTGCCCTATTGGAGCAATCTGCGATGCGATCTTGAAGATGATCCACCCGTTCAAAATATCCTTCCTTAATTAATCCATTTAGGAATCAAGCACAAACAAGGCAATCATCTTAATATCATCTTCGAGGAAAAAACTCATTTATTCCCCATGGCAACTTGTCATTATTGACCCTTGCTATGCATTTATCATCAAACACAAGTAATTGGAATAATAATCCAAACCACAATCCAACAATCAGTTGATAGTAAAAGCATTTACCGTGTTGTTTGATTAACCAATGGAGCAATGGTATTCGTTTCCAAACATTGCAAGAATAGACACAATAATGTTTCCTTAACACATTTTCTCTCCCCCTTGAAATCAAAGGGTGATACTATGCAAAATGTTTCTTAACACTCCCTTCCCTCAGTTAATAAGGCATAGGTTAAGGGTTCCAACATTGTACACGACATAAGTTCTATAGGTCACTTACATTGATCGATAATCCAACCCCGAATTGCATTGACTGAAGTTGTAGTTAACTAACGGATCTTAGGACATGTCAGTTTCAATCCTTATGATTGATTTCTTGTACTGGGCCCTAGTCAAGCCATGAAGCAACGATAAATTATTCCCATATATCAACATGTTATAGACCTAACGTGTAAATACATGATAAGATAAGTGCGAGATGATTTCAAGTAACTAGACTTTGACAAGCTTTGCATTGAGCAAAAATCTAGTTTTTCTTATTATTTGGGCTCTTGGTCTAATTACTTTTGAAGTATCCAAACTTTAAACTAGGACTTCCTATTCCTGATTCTTAATGTCATATTATTTTTGCAAGTATGCTAGTTGTAACCCTTGACTAGTTCCTCCTTATAATTGCGCTATCAGCAAATGGATCATATGCAACTAAGTTGGATTAAAAATAATAATCGAAATGCCAAATTATAATAATAGGAATAAGTTCAAGCTAATGTTTTGCATTAATTCGTGCACATACCGAAGTGATATAGCTTATGACTCACAAATAGGGAAGATGGCGATTCATACCTAGGTATTTGATACCTAATGTTGCATTTGTATTGACAGTAACGCCTTGACCAATGGCTCCATTGCTTGACTCGGGATTCCCATTGGTGTGTGTCATCCTTCATTTTGGGCCCATACTTTGGCTTGTAAATCTCTTTCTCCCTTTCTTTCATGGGAGAGATAGCATGGCGGTGACTTTCTTCTACCGCGATGGGAGGGGTTAAGCTCACAGCTAGGAGGGGGGTAAACATGTGTGGTCTGTTAGATATGATCCATGCCCCACCCTCATTAGGTGCTACCAATGATCCATGGTGCTCAAAGTTGTAAGGCCCCCATTATGAGGAGAAGCCAAGTGTGAGCCCGGACATTGGTGGAGTCCTGACTTGTATATCAGATGAGGTCTATGTGACCGGATGGCAAAAATGTGACCATTGTCGGTCTAATCTTTGGGTTAGATGGAGAGGTTAAGTTGGTAGCAACTCGAGGCACATTGCATTGAGTTGCGTGGTAAGGGAGTTAAAAGGGGCCCCTATTGTGGGGTCTGGGAGCCGTGGAAGCGGCCCCTGGCTGGGGGGTCCCAAGGGGGCTAGTGGCCCCCCTGGCGGGGGTCCAGGAATATTCCTTGGAATATTCCCTGGCCGACTAGTGGAGGCTCATATGGTAGGTCGATGGTCAGTAGGCCGACCTAACGACCTTCGCAGGCTATAAAAGCTAAACCCCTTCACAGCCATCTCACACTCATCTTTCACCCAGTCAGAGTTGTTGTTCCAGCTAGCCTTAAGCTCTTCACCTATCTTCTGTCTAGATCGCCATCTAAGCTTCACACAGTGGAAGCGTATGGGTGGACAAAGCCATCTTTGTATCAGTTGTTTGAAGTTAAAGAATTTACTGATTCTCCTCTTATCTGTTGTGTACTCTCTATCTCTTTCTCAGATTCTATTCGCTGTGCCATGTAATATTTTACATGGTCACCCTCTAAGGAGGGGAAAGGAAGGAGAACCCTCAGAGACTCTCTCTCTCTCTCTCTCTCTCTCTCTCCTCTTCTTCCACTTCTTCTTTTCTTCTTCTCCTCTCTCCCTCTCTCTTCTTCTGCCTCTCTCTTCTTTTCTTCTTCTCCTCTCTCTCTCTCCCTCTCTCTTCTTCTTCCTCTCTCTCCCTCTTCTTCTCTCCTCTCTCTCTCCCTCTCTCCCTCTCTCTTCCTCTCTTTCTCTCACTCCCTCTTCTTCTTCTTCTTCCCTTCTTCTCTCCTCTCTCTTCCCCTCTCTTCCTTTTCTTCTTCTTCTCCTCCTCTTCTTCTTCTCTCTCTCTCCCTCTTCCTCTTCTTCTTCTTCTCCTCCTCCTCTCTCTCTCCCTCTTCTGCTTCTTCTTCTCTTCCCCTTTTTCTTCCCTCTCTCTCTTCCTCTTCTAATTTTCTTCTTCTTCTCCTCTCTCTATCCCTCTTCTTCCCCGCAGCATTTTGGCCCCTCCTCTAAGGCTTCATATGTCTTTTCATTATGATTGGGGGAGGGGGGGGGGCGTTTATATAATGGGGAGGGGGGAGAAAGAGTTAGGGAGAGAGGAAGAAAATGCAGAGAGGAGGTGGGACTAGTGGTGGGATCTCCTCCACCTATGTTGCATGGCAGCGGGAGTAGGCCTATGGCCTTCGTCATTGTCCATTCTCTCCTTTGTGTTCTTCATCAACTCCTCCTTGCACTTGTCGTCTTCCTCTCGTCCTTTTCCCCCCCTCACCACCTATCATCAGCGATGACTAGGGGGATTTTTCAATTAATTAAAAAGGGGGGGTGCTTAACTCAGCGACGGGGACATTACATCCTCTCCCCCTTAGAGAACTCAAGATGTCCTCATCTTCTGGAAGAACTGGGGAAGACAAGTATCAATGGGGCTTAAGGATTGTGGGTTAGGACCCATCACACATTCATTGCAACACTCGGATTACTCATAAGCATATGGTCTTTTAAAGCAACCACTTATTGTATTAGATATATTCGAGTTTGGATTACAAGAGAAAATTTATTATAGTTACATCTGATAAATATCTTTTAAGTTTTTCCTAAGTATCTGGTATATTCTAGATCATTGGGGCTTGTACAATTTCATTCCTGGTAAGTTTAAGTTCTCTTTGAGTTCTATTGGGACAATTAACATAGTTATGTCCAATGTTGTGGAACTCGGAGCATCGATGTTTGGGGTGCTTAGAACATTCCCTTTTGAAATGACCTAACTCCCTATAATAAAAACAACATGGAGCTTTATCACTTGCGATCACAAGATTCTTGGTCATCCTTGGCAGGATTTTCTTCATTAGACCACATTGCCTTAGGATCCTTTTAGCATATCAAAGTGGTCCTTTATCTTGGGAACTCTGTTTCCAGATTGTCCTTTCCTTAGTTTGGGACTAAGCTCCATGGACAATCATCTTTTCTTGTAATACTAAATAATTATTCCAAGCTTCAACATTCTGGTAAGATCCAATCCATATTAGTTGACAAAAAACGACTTAAGAGAAATTCATTGCAAGTTATAACTATCATTCCTTGCTAGAGTATCTCTAATTATTTGCAAGTTCTAGGCTCAAAATAGATGCAACTCATATTACTCAGGCCAACAATAGTTACAAGAGTAAAGTTTATTCAAATACAAGTTGTATTATATGTTGATAAAATCCCCGGGATTTCTAATCATCTTGAAGAGGTGTAGTGGGTTCGAAGTCTTTGTTTTCATCTGATTCCTCTATATGTCCAAAAATGACACTTTTGTAGCTTCGTTTTCTTGGAGGCTCCATATCTTTTGGACTTAAGTCAGGGCAGTTTGCTTGGATGTACCCTAGCTCATTGCAGTGGAAACATCAACGCTTGGGACATCTCCATGGCCCTATCTCTCCGCATGTATGGCATCTCTTGCCCTCATCTCGGGAATCCTATTTGTCACAATTGCTCGAATTAAGTTCTTGGACGATTGGCTTTGCTCGAAGTAATTCCTCTTGCCATTCTATTGGATGCATTGCTTCAAGATGGTGGTTTAGAGAAGTGTTTAGGCCATGGAAAAACTTGGATACTTGTTGTGCAATATTGATAGGTGGCGCGTATTTTAGTAGGGTCACAAGCTTTGAGTAGTAAGCCTCCAGGGTTAATTCTAGCTGCTTTAGCTTGAAGAATTCATTCATCCTCAAAATATGGTAGGTTAGCGGAAGGTAACATCCACATACAACATCTTTCAGCTAAGCCCAAGTAATTGTGAATTCCAAAATACTTTGATCCTTGCACCATTTCTTCCAACATAATCAAACTTGGCCAACTAACTTAAGTTTGGCTATCATTGCTTTGCTTGGTAGAGGTAGTTCCCAAAGTAGAGAAATAATCATACATTGATCCATATCTCCACCTCCGTTGTGACATCTATCCCTTCTCCCATCAATCTCTGGTACCTAATTTTCTTGAGAAGGAATTTCTTCGCTTGCATGTCAGCATTTGTGGGTGCAAAAAGTGCCTGACAATTAAGTCATACCACTTAGGTTATTTCTGTTTAGGATATGTCTACAAACCATACATTAATCAATCACGTATGATCACAAAGTTTCACTCTGATACCAACTGTAACGTGCTCACCTATTGGCTATCTAAACATGTTTTTAGCGGTCCATCAAGAGATAGGTCTAAGCAATGATGCATGGCACTCCCATGGAATGTCACGGGGTTTTTCACCTAGGGTTTCTCGAGTCTGCCTTGCAACGAAACGTTTGCAAAACCCACTAGGATTGGCTTGAAACTTGAGTCCCTAGTGGTCAAGGTCTTTTGATAGCATTCTAGCGTTGGGTCTTGGACATCCTACTTTATGTAGAGATACCCAAGCCAAAGCAGACCCATGCCACACTTCATTGAAAGAGAATGGGAAACGAGAGGGATGCCGCACTTTCCGTGGTTGGGCTTTTCACCACTCGACCTTTGGCCCATGAATCAAGTAGTGTCCTCTTGGGGTAATCCACAATGCAATCTTGGAGATGATCCAGCCATTCAAAATGTCCTTGCTTAATTAATCCATTTAGGAATCAAGCATAAACAATCCACTCAACTTAATATCATCTTTCACACCATATTGGAAAATATGGAAATTTTCCATAAGTTTGGGACACGTGGTCAAATCTTTGGATTTTTCATAACTTGAACACTTTAACTCCAAATCAAGTGTTCTATAACTCCATAGATTTCATTTTTCAAGTGCTTTCCAATGATATCTCACATTCATATGGCGTTGAGAAACTTATGGGCATGTTATCTGGGTGCCACCTTTTTAGTATTCAAAAAATGGGAATTGGGAGATTCCCAAACTCACTAATATTCTGTTCTTAGAGGAAAACATTACTTTATTCCCCATGGCAACTTGTCATTACTAACCCTTTCCATGCATTTACCATCAAATACAAGTAATTGGAATAATCATCCAAACCACAATCCAACAATCAGTTGATGGTAAAATCATTTAGTGTGTTGTTCGATTAACCAATAGAGCAATGGTATTCCTTTCCAAACATTGCAATAATAGACGCAATAACATTCCCTTAACACATTTTCTCTCCCCCTTGGGATCAAAGGGCGATACTATGCAAAATGTTTCTTAACACTTCCTTCCCTCGATTAAGGCATCGGCTAAAGGTTCAAATATTGTACACAACATAAGTTCTATAGGTCACTTACATGATCGATAATCCAGCCCCCGAATTGGATTGACTGAAGTTGTAGTTAACTGCCGGGTCTTAGGACATCTCAATTTCAATCCTTATGATAATTTCTAGTACTACTTGTCCAGCCATGAAGCAATGGGAAATTATTCCCAAATATCAACATGTTAAAGACCTAATGTGTAAATACCTGATAAGATAAGTGCAATATGATTTCAAGTAACTAGAATCTACCAAGCTTTGCATTGAGTGAAAATCTAGTTTTTTTAATTATTTGGGCTCTTGGGCTAAGTACTTTTGAAGAATCAAAACTTTAAACTAGGAGTTCCTATTCCCAATTCTTAATGTCATATTCTTTTTGCAAATACGCTAGTTGTAACCCTTCGCTGGTTCCTCCTTGTAATTGCGCTATCCGCAAATAGGCCATATGCAACTAAGTTGGGTTAAAAAGAATAATTGAAATGCCAAATTATAATAATAGGAATAATTTCAAGAAAATACTTTGCATGAATTCGTGTGCATACAGAAGTGATATAGCCTATGACTTGCAAATAGGGAAGATGGCAATTCATACCTCGGTATTTGAACCATACCCAACATTGCATTTGCATTGTTGATAATGCCTTGACCAATGGCTCCATTGCTAGACACGAGATTCCCATGGGTGTGTGTCATCCTCTATTTTGGGGCCATACTTCGGCTTGTAAATCTCTTTCTCCCCTTCTTTCATTGGAGAGACGGCGTGTTGGTGACTTTCTTCTACTGCTGGAGGGGTTAAGCTCGTAGATAGGAGGGGGTAAACACGTGTGGTCACCCTCTAAGGAGGGGGAAGGAAGGAGAACTCTCAGAGTCTCTCTCTCTCTCTCTCTCTCTCTCTCTCTCTCTCTCTCTCTCTCTCTCTCTCTCTCTCTCTCTCTCTCTCTTCTTCCTCTTCTTCTTTTCTTCTTCTCCTCTCTCTCTCCCTCTTCTTCTCTTTTTCTCTCCTCTCTCTCCCCCTCTCTCTTCCTCTCCTTCTCTCTCTGTCTCTCTCGCTCCCTCCCTCTTCTTCTTCTTCTTCTTCTTCCCTTCTTCTCTCCTCTACCTCTTCCCCTCTCTTCCTTTTCTTCTTCTTCTCCTCTCTCTCTCTTCTTCTTCTTCTTCTTCTTCTCCTCTTCCTCTCCCTCTCCCTCTCCCTCTTATTCTTCTCTTCTTCTTATCCTCCTCTTCTTCTCCTCTCTCTCCCTCTTCTTCTTCTCTTCTTCTTCTTCTCCTCCTCTTCTTCTCCTCTCTCTCTCCCCCTTTTCTTCCGCCCAGCGTCCTGGCCCCTCCTATAAGGCTTCATATGTCTTTTCATTACGATTGGGGGGGGGGGGGGGGGTTAATATAATGGGGGGATGGAGGAAGAAAGAGTTAGAGGGAGTGGAAGAAAATACGAAGAGGAGGTGGGAGTGGTGGTGGGATCTCCTTAACCTATCTTGCATGGGGGCGGGAGTAGGCTTGTGGCCTTCCTCTCATTGTCGATTCTCTCCTTTGTGTTCTTTGTCAACTCCTCCTTCCCCTTGCCATCATCCTCTCGTCCTTTTCCTACCCCCTCGCCACCTGTCATCGGTGATGACAGGGGGGGTTTTTTCAATTAATTAAAAAGAGGGGGATGCTTAACTCAACGGAGGGGACATTACAAATGGGATGAGACCTTGAGTGACTACCAAATGTTACCCTATGCTATGAAGTGTTTAGTTTATTACATGAACAAACCTCCATTGGACTTATACTTGCATCCTTAGCATTTAGTATCCAGCCAAGATGTTCTCTTCACAATGATCATGAGAGAGACCAATTCATCAAAAAGTGAAAATGACTTGTGTACATATATAGAAGTGATAAATGATTTCCAAGGCTTCTCATTATTAAGTCTACCCAAAGTATATGAAACCAATTAATCATCATTAGGCATTGCATCAATAGGTTATGGCATCTACAATGCTTCTCACTTTCAAAGCATACTCATTTATAGACATCTTCCCTTTCTTCAAGGTATTCAACTTTGGCTTGAGTTGAATTTTGTATGCCTTTGTGTTTATTGAAGACATATTCTCAAATATTGTCCAAGCTGCATGTGAAGTTTCTACATTTTTTATATACCCCAATGTAGTGTTATCAATGACTACAAATAGCCAATACATTACCTTTTTGTCTTTTGTATTCCATTATTTCCATGCGTGTAAATCATCTATAGTTGCTTTCGGTTGTCATAGTCAAAATGATTCTATACCTTGAAACTGTTATCTCTAATCTTGTGGGTCTAAAATGGTGTATGAAATGGTCTTATATGGCCAAAAAACTATGGAAAATCCCTTCAAGTTGCAAAGAAACAAGTGAAAAATCCCTATAAGGCCTATTTGCAAAATATAAGCACTCTTCTCATACACCAAATCTCACATCAATTTGAGATTTTTGAAACTCTTTGATATTCTATTTAACATGGATGCTAATGTGCCTCTATAGGTATTATCCAAGAGAAAGACTAAAGGAATGGAAAAGCCTCTTACCCATTACTTGCCTCTAGCTACACTCCTCAGCAAAATGGAGTGACTAAAAGGAAGAACATGGTGATTATGGAGGCAGCTAGGGCCATGGTGAATGAGAAGGACATGCCTTCGTCTTATTGGGCCGAAGTAGCACATACCATTGTCTATGTTATGAATAGAACACTTACAATAGGAATACATGAAAAGAGGCCTTACAAGCAATTATATGGCTACAAGCTTGTCATTCAGCATCTCAAAGTATTTGGTAGTATTTCCTATGTTCATGTTCTAGATGAAAAATGGAAGAAAATTGACCTTAAAGCAATAATGTGTATTTTCCTTGGATACTCATAGGAAACAAAGGCATACAAGTGCATTATTCTTACTACTCTGGAGATATTGCTCAGTCGTTATATCATGTTTGATGAGTTAACATCTTGACATGCTGCTAATCATACTATAGTAGCATAGGATGACACTTCTAAAAATGGACGCAAGACACTTGTCAAGAATCGCATGGTGGGGGGATTTGCTCAAGATGCTGTGCCGAACACACACAGAATGCACAAGGAGAAGCTCACTCAAGAGACAAGAAGAGAGATGGAGGCCAAAAAGTTTTCTTGCTAGTTTCTTCTTCTTCTTCCACACTTTTTTCAATGCACACAAAGTATAGATAAGATACAACATAAAGGAAAGTGGCCTACTAAGTCAAACAATGCATAACTGACTACACTAGTCGACTGGCGCTATAACTATGCCAGCTGTAAATAGGTATAACAACCTAGATATAATAAGTAATGATCAGTGGCCATGTGAGAGTCATAATGACCATGGACGTGCTAAGTGTAGATGTGTGGACCCATCTAACCAGGCCGTCCATCATCAATGCCCGCATGTGTTGAGCTTGTCATCTCAACACTCCCCCTCAAGCTCAACTGCATCTCTGCAACTCCAAGTAAGCTTCAAAACTTTTGAAGCTTCTCTATACCCAATGCTTTTGTGAAGATGTCAGCTATCTGATCCTGTGTGTTGATATACACCAAGTCAATCTCACCTGCTAGTACCTTCTCTCTCACAAAGTGGTAGTGTACCTCAATATGTTTTTTCCTGGCATGGAACACAAGGTTCCTATCCAACTGTATACTGCTCATGTTGTCACAATAAATGACAACTAGAACTTCCATCTACACATCCAAATCATCCATTAACTTTTGTAGCCATACTACCTCACATGCTGCAATAGCAACACCTCTATAATCAGCCTCTGTACCTCGACAAAGCAACTGTAGATTGCTTTTTGCTGCTCCAAGCAACTGCTCACTACCAAGAGAGAACATGTATCCGTTGGTAGATCTTCTATCATACATACTACCAGCCCAATCTGCATCTGTGTATCCAAACACCTGTACATCTGTACCTGCCTCATAGAAAAGTCCATAATGTAATGTGGACTTCACATATCTCAATATGCGTCTGACTGCATCCAAATGTGGCTTTCTAAGTACTTGCATAAACTGACTCACAAGACCAATAGCGTAGCTCAAGTCTGGCCTTGTAATGGTCATCTAGATCAAACTCCCCACTATCCTCCTAAACATAGTAGGGTCTTCTATCTCACCCCTAACATCAGCACTCAACTTTACATTCTGCTCCAACGGGATTGAAAGTGGTTTGCATGCTGTCATACCATACTTGGACAACATATCCAAGCCATACTGTCTTTGGGACAGCCATATACCATCATCACATCTTATCACCTCAATGCCAAGGAAGTATCTTAGCTCACCTAAATCTTTCATCTCAAACTTCTTCTTCAAAAAATCCTTGACTTCAACAATCCCACTATCACTATCACTAGTAATAATCAAGTCATCCACGTAGATGACTATGATGACCAAACCTGTATCTCCCTTTCTCACATAAAGTGAGTGATCAACATCAGAAACATAAAAGCAAATATTGACAAGATACTCTCTGATCTTGTCAGACCATGCTCTATGTGCTTTCTTGAGCCCATAGAGCGCCTTCAACCTACACACATACGTGAGATACTCTAAATCTTCATAACCTGCTGGTTGATCCATATACACTTCTTCTTGCAAATCACCATGCAAGAAGACATTCTTCACATCCATTTGTTGCAACCTCCAACCTTTGTCTGCTGCCAAAGCAATCACACATCTGACAGTTGCCATCCTAGCAACTAGACATAAGGTTTTTCCATAATCTATGCCATATGTCTGGGCATAGCCTTTTGCAACCAGCCTAGCTTTTTGCAACCAGCCTAGCTTTGTACCTACTAATAGAACCATTTGCATTGTGCTTAATCTTATAAACCCACTTACATCTAATAGCTTTCTTGCCCTTCGGTAATGATACTAGATCCCAAGTCTTATTGGTCTCTAATGCAGCCATCTCCTCATCCATTGCTGCATCCCAATGAGCATGACCAATAGCCTCCTCAAAACATGTGGGCTCAACCTCCTCAACTAGTTTCACCATATAAGCATAATGGTGAGCTACATAACCTTCAAAACCAAATCTTTTAACAGGGTATCTGACCCTGCTAGATCTACGTACCACCGGATCACTAAATGGAGCCTTTACATTACTATGAGCTCTCTGTACACCTGGTGTCCTGACATAAGGAATACCAAGCTCATCATCCAAGCTCTCTGAGCCATTGGAGTCTCCATCAAGAACTGCATCAATGCCATTTGATGCTTTATTCTTTCCTTTGTCTTTACCTGTAGTGCTACTAGATGCACTTGAAGATGCATAGCTACTCCTTAGTCTCCCAGACCAAGGACTACCAAATGATGTCTCTGGTCCACTAAGAGTCCGTGATTCTTGCTTTTCAGCCTCCTGCACATGAGTGTCATGATCATCATCATCATCCAATGCATCACCACTAGATGCATACCAACTGCTCATTTCATCAAAGATGACATCCCTGCTCACTCTAAACTTACATGTGACAGGGTTATAACAGCGATATCCTTTCTGCTCTAAAGAGTATCCAATAAAAACACATTTTTCTGCCATTGGATCAAGCTTCTTCTGTAGCTCATCTGGCACATGAATGTATGAAACACACCCAAATACCTTCAAGTGCGATACATTAGGCTTCTTGCTAGTAAAGCATTCTTCAGGAGTCATCCCATAAACTGCAGCTGTGGGAGTTCTGTTCATAATATAAACAGCAGTATGAACAGCCTCATACAAAAAATGCTTAGGCATATTCTTTTCAGCCCCATCAAGGCGCGTGCAACTTCTGCAATATGCCTGTTTTTCCTTTCTGCAACCCCATTTTGCTGTGGGGTATATCTGCATGTGAACTGTTTCTTTATCCCATGAGACCTCAGAAAAACACTGAACTAATTCGAGAGGTACTCTCCCCCTCCATCTGACCTCAAGCACTTTACTTTCAAGCCTGTTTCTCTTTCAACTGCAGAAGTTCTAAAGTGCTCAAATGCTTCACTCTTTTCCTTCATAAAATATACCCACAGCTTTCTAGAACAATCATCAATGAATATGACAAAGTATGAACTGCCTCCAAGAGATACATTTTGTGTAGGCTCCCAAATGTCTGTATGCACAACATCAAGGATATTTCTGCTTACATCTCTATCGTGTGAAAAGGGTTGTCTTGCCTACTTACCAAACTGACATGCTTCGCATACCTTACGAAATTGTGCAACTCTAAATGTAGGCAAACATGTAATCAACCCTTTGGACTGCATTAATTTCAGCCTTTGTACATTTGCATGTCGAATTTGTTTGTGCCAAATTTCAATATCTACAACAACACTTTTTCCTTTAGCATACATAGCAGCATTCATAGTAGGAATTCCAGCATCCAGAGTAAACATGCATCCAACTCTACTTCCCTTTGCTACCAACCTGCACTTGTCATTGAAGTCTTCTACAAATAAACCCTTTGCATTAAATTTGACTTACAGCCCTTGCTCTACCATTTGACCGACTAACACTAAGTTCTTTGTAATAGATGGCACATATAATACATCTAAAAGACTTTTTGTCTTACCATCATGCAAGGACAAGGAAACTTTTCCAATGTGTGAAATTCGGTGGCATGAATCATCACCTGTCTGCACATAACCTGCATTTTGCAAATCATGCATCTCTCCAAACCATTCTGCATGGTTGGTCATATGATTGGATGCACCTGAATCAACATACCAAACATCATCATGTGTTCCCTTTCCTGTAACAACATTCAATATATGCTGGATAACAAACAGACGTTCATTTTTGTCTTCATTCTGTCGTGAAGACGATGCATAGTTTCCTTGCTGCAACTTACCACTGTGAATATCATCTTTCTTAGCATAACATTGGGCTGCAATATGACCTGTTTTACCACAGTAGTGACACACAATACCAGAGTTGTTAGAACCTCTATTTTGCCATCCACCTCTTCCTCTAAAGCTCCCCCTACATCTAAAGTTACCATGACCTCCTGAAACCTGCATATTGCCAAATTGCTGATTCAATCAGTTTTGCTGGTTGTCACTACCACGTCTTGTACAACGACCTCTTAAAGAGAACTTGTCATGTACCCTTCCTTAATTGGAGTAGAAATCTTGGACCTGTTCACCACTTCTTTCAGATGTCTCACTCTGCACGTTGATCTCTTCATTGATCATAAGGGAGACCAACTCATCGAAATCTGGAAATGGCTTTCTGACATATACGGAAGTTACAAAAGACTTCCAAGCCTTTTCATTGTTAAGTCCACCCAAGGTAGAGGACACCAAATCATCATCATCGGGCATTACATCAATCACTGCCAATGCATATGCAATGCTCCTTACCTTCAGTGCATACTCATTGATAGGCATCTTCCCTTTCTTCAATGCATTCAACTCTTGCTTGGGTTCAATCTTTCATGCCTTTGTATTTACGGAAAACATACTTTCAAGTATGGTCCAAGCTACATATGAATTCTCTGCATTTCTAATATGTCCCAACATATTATTATCAATTACTATAGACAGCCAATACATGACCTTCTTTTCTTTTGCATTACATTCCTTCCGTGCCTTTGTCTCTTCTGCAGTTGGAGGATCACTTATCTCCGGCTCCTTTTCTTCATCTGAAACAAACTCGTAGAGGCCTTTTCCAATAAGGAAGTTCATGACATGGAACTTCCATGAAGGGTAGTTGTTCTTGTCAAGCTTCTCAATGATAGGGCTTCAACTGTTCTCTGCCATTATCACAAAACTAATACCAAACAGCAAGCAAATCTTCTGCAACCCTTGACCTGTAGTGCATAGCAATACACCAGACAACCTTTTTCACTGTCTGCTCAACAGTACATGCAATCTGCAACCTCTTTGTAGATAAACCTTATGTTTTCTTCCTGCAAACACCTCAAGAATTACAGATTCGCAATCTGTAACCTGCGCACCCAGTTTCGGTCAAAACAACTGAAATCACAGTGTACCTTGAAACTGTTGTCCGCAACCTTGCGACTATAAAACGGGGCTTGAAACGGCCTGTGATGCCCAAAATCTTAGTGCATCCAGAGTAAACATACATCCAACTCTACTTCCGTTAGCAAAAATCTTTGCGCATACCAAATCTCACTGCAATTTAAGAGTTTTGCTCTGCCCTGCTTTCGATGCCTCCACAGGCACTATCCAAGAGAAAGAGTGGAAGGATGGGAGAGCTTCTTACCTATGGCTTGCTTGCTCGAACCTTGCTACTTCTCCTTCACTTCAGCCCCTTCGAAATCAGCCTCTCTCAGTGGCACGGCTCTGATACCATATCAAGAATCGTGTGGTGGGAGGATTTGCTTAAGATGCTGCGCCAAACACACACAGAATGCACAAGGAGAAGCTCACTGATAGCCTCCAATTTTGTCATCAAAAAGGCTAAAAGATTTGGGATCTACATCGACAAATTATTCACTTTATCAAAAATGTTTGTGATATTGTATCTAAGTTGTACTTCATTGATATATATTTTTAGCATTGTAAATGCTTGGCTTGGAGCTATAAAAGCCATTGCATATGTTCCTTGATTTTAAAAACCTTAGGAATATTGCCTAGAATACATGTAACACATAAGGGCTTCAACCTTAGTCTTTTTGTATGGTCAAAAATATTTGATTTAATAAAGGTTCAAAAGGGTGCAATTGGGGTTCTTGGGGAAAAGTGGTTGAGGAGGTTGGAGCACGGCAGATTGTGGTGCCTCTTTAACTTCTCTCTTCCCTCTTTTCCAAACTCTCTTTTTGTCCATCCTTCTTCTTGCTCTTCCTTTGTGCTGTAACTATGGATCTTGAGTGTGTAGAGGAAGAGGAGGAGCCTCCTGATCTTGTTTCTTGATTGGTGAGGGTGTGTCTTGAGTCTTTTGTGTGTGTGTATTCATGGCAAGAGAGGCTTGTTTGCAGGTTTCATGGTGAGGAGCAAAGCTCCAAGCATATACTTTGCTGCTCGGTACCCTGGTTTTATGCTTTCTTGAGTGCTGGGTGAGAGCTAGTCATTTTTGGTTCCGTTGCCGGGACTGGGCTAGCCATGGATTCTGCAAAGTGAAGAGAAAGTGTTGAAGATCTCTGAAGCAGCAAGGAGCTACATGCAGATTTGTTTCTCACAAGCTCTATTTTACTGGCAAGTCTACAAATTGAGAATCAAGTTTCTTGTGGATGAGGGGAGGAGGAAGAAAGAAGGGCCATCTTGGAGCAGAGGCTAGCAGAGATGAATGTGGAGAAGGAGATCAGATGTCTTGGGCAATCCCCATTTCATGGGCGAGTTAGTTTTACTATTGCACTTGAGGTATTAGAAGAAGAAAAAAGATTAATGAAAGAAGAAGAAAAGGGGCGATGCCGACAGTAAGCCGCTGTTGATCTTCGGCTGCAACAGCGATCCAGGGCGGTGTAAGAGCTTGGGACTGTAGATCTCATGCGATCTCTGCAGTTGTCACTGCCGTGGACGAATCTCATGGACTGTGGAGTTGCACGCTTGGGGGCAAACTGTCAACGACATCGAAGCCTCCCTCCAAAGAATTCCTGTGGAACCAGCCGTGAGGGCCACCATTCGAATCAGGCAGAGGGAATGCAAGATGGAGAGGGAGAAGAAGAAAGCTCGAAAAGGGAAGCCCCTCTCTTTTGCTCTTGCATCACACGGAGATAAGGCGCCTTCCTTCATTCCTTGCCATTGCCGTCTCCTGATCTCTTGCTTCCTTCCTCCTTCGTCTCCTCTGTTTCGCGGCCCTGTTTGTGACCAGAGATCGTTCGTCCTCATCCTTATCCACAGGCGGCGTCTGCACGAGACGGCAATATAAAAAAAGATAATCTCTTGCTTTAATAAAACCTTAAAATCCTAAGGTCCTTATAAAGCTAGTTCCTATGCAACGTTACAATGAAGCCTTCATATCAAAGCCAAAGCATTAGAATCTTTTGGGTGGGAGAACATCAAAGTTAAATCTGATGAAGTGGGAGTGCTACTTTGAAGATCTTTTGTTTTGTGGGTTTTTCACCTTTTTGGTGTCAAATTGGTGGATTTTCAATGTTTCTTCTTCACGGAGATAGTGTGTCTCCCAAAATCAAAGCATTGTGGTATTCATCCTTATCAGTGTATTAGTTAGTGATGGGTGTTTGGAATCAAGACAAAATATTGATGTGAAGAGATAATGGTTGTTGAAGAAGTGGACAAATGATCCACGGAAGTGTGAAGAAATGAGAAGAAGGATATGATGTTTTTCTTGAAGCTTACAATGGAAGTTTACTATGGTTCTTTGGTTCGCGGGAGCTCACCAATTTAAGTGTGGGAGGAATGATAGCCTCCAATTTTGTCATCAAAAAGGCTAAAAGATTTGGGATCTACATCGACAAATTATTCACTTTATCAAAAATGTTTGTGATATTGTATCTAAGTTGTACTTCATTGATATATATTTTTAGCATTGTAAATGCTTGGCTTGGAGCTATAAAAGCCATTGCATATGTTCCTTGATTTTAAAAACCTTAGGAATATTGCCTAGAATACATGTAACACATAAGGGCTTCAACCTTAGTCTTTTTGTATGGTCAAAAATATTTGATTTAATAAAGGTTCAAAAGGGTGCAATTGGGGTTCTTGGGGAAAAGTGGTTGAGGAGGTTGGAGCACGGCAGATTGTGGTGCCTCTTTAACTTCTCTCTTCCCTCTTTTCCAAACTCTCTTTTTGTCCATCCTTCTTCTTGCTCTTCCTTTGTGCTGTAACTATGGATCTTGAGTGTGTAGAGGAAGAGGAGGAGCCTCCTGATCTTGTTTCTTGATTGGTGAGGGTGTGTCTTGAGTCTTTTGTGTGTGTGTATTCATGGCAAGAGAGGCTTGTTTGCAGGTTTCATG
Source organism: Lygodium microphyllum (assembly GCF_053477565.2). Taxonomy (NCBI): domain Eukaryota; kingdom Viridiplantae; phylum Streptophyta; class Polypodiopsida; order Schizaeales; family Lygodiaceae; genus Lygodium; species Lygodium microphyllum. The sequence goes on along the minus strand of NW_028229515.1, from coordinate 3,649,132 downwards.
GTGAGGAGCAAAGCTCCAAGCATATACTTTGCTGCTCGGTACCCTGGTTTTATGCTTTCTTGAGTGCTGGGTGAGAGCTAGTCACTCACTCAAGAGACAAGAAGAGAGATGGAGGCCAAAACGTTTTCTTGCTGGTTTCTTTTTCTTCTTCCACACTCTTTTCAATGTACACAAAGTATAGATAAGATAAAACATAAAGGAAAGTGGCCTACTAAGTCAAACAATGCATAACCGACTACACTAGTCAACTGGCGCTATAACTATGCCAGTTGTAAATAGGTGTAACAACCTGAATATAATAAGTAATGAGTCAGTGGCCATGTGAGAGTCATAATGACCACAGACGTGCTAAGTGTAGACGTGTGGACCCATCTAACCAGGTGGTCCATCATCAATGTCTGCATGTGTTGAGCTTGTCATCTCAAAAACACTATCCCTACTAGTGGACCTACTTAAAATGAATTTGGCTATGTAAGTCCTTTGACAAGAAAGCTATAGAGCCATGGGTCTCCATCCATAACATGAATATGTCAGTGAGGGGGAGAAATAAAGGAAAAGAGAAGATTTTTTAATGATGTTATAGGTCCATTGACTTCAGGATGTAACTCTTTTGAGAGTCTAGATAGCGATTTTGGCATACTTCTAGTGGTTACACATGAACTTAAGTAGAGATACATACCATCTCATGAGAGAGTGAAATCTAGTTCACCTCTATTTGTGGAGATCACAAGAGAGAAAATGTTGAGATGGTAAGCTTAACACGTGCGAACATTGATGATGGACCACCTAGCTAGATGGGTATGCGCATCTACACTTAGCACGTTGGTGGTCATTATAATTATTCACATGGCCATTTACTTATCACTTATTATATTTAGTTTGTTACACCTACCTACAACTGGAAAACATATATCGTCAATCAATTGGTGTAGTCTGTTATGCACTGTTTGACTTAGTAGGCCACTTTCCTTTATGTTGTATCTTATCTATACATTGTGTACATTGTATAGTGTGTGGAAGAATAAGAAGAAATCAGCAAGAAAAATTTTTGGCCTCCATCTCTCTTCTTGTGTTCTTGAGTGAGCTTCCTCTTGTGTATACAGTATGTGTTCAACACAACAGCTCAAGTAAGTCCCCCGCCACACGATTCTTGACATGGTATCAGAGTCGCGCCACTGAGAGAGGCTGATTTTGAAGGCTGAAGTGAAGGAGAAGAAGCAAGGTTCAGGCAAGTAAGAAACAGGTAAGAGGCTCTCCCATTCTTCCACTCTCTCTCTTGGATAGTGCTTGTGGAGGCATCAAAAGTAGGGTGGAGTGAAAATCTCATATTGTTGTGAGATTTGGTGTGCAAGTAGAGCACTATATATTCTGCAGATAGGCCCTTTAGAGCTTTCTCGTAGTTCATTTTGGCATCTTAGGCCGTTTCAGGCCCCATTTTAGAGCCCCAAGGTTGCCGACAACAGTTTTAGGGTACACTGTGATTTCGGCTATATTGACCGAAAGTGGGTGCACAGGTTAAAGATTTAAAATATGTAATTTTTGAGGTAATTTCAAGAAGAAAACATAAGGTTCATTTACAAACAGGTTGCAAATTACATGTACTATTGAGCAATCAGTGAAAAAGATTGCTTCGTGTATTACTGTGCACTAGTTGTGAAAGACTGCAGAGAAGACTAGCTTATTGTGTTGTATCCTTTTTTGTAATAATGGCAAAGAACAGTGGAAATCTCATTATTCAAAAGCTTGACAAGAACAACTAACCTTCATGGAAGTTTTGTGTGATGAACTTTCTCATTGGAAAGGGCCTTTATGAGTTTCTTTCAGGTGAAGAAAAGGAGCCAGGGCCAAGTGCATATGAATTAAAACCATGGAAAGAGTAGAATGCAAAAGACATAAAGGTGACGTAATGGCTATGTGCAGTGAGTGTGTTATTTTTGCGAGCTTTTGATTTCGTTCTTTTGCAATTGAAATTGATTTTTAGAGTTTTTTGAAACAACCTTGGATGCTTTCTACAAATGACATGTCATGCACTATTGCTATTCTTTAACATAAACATATATTGCGCATCATGCATGCATCATCACTTGGGAGCTCCCAAGGAGAATACTAAACCATTCACAATAAAGGGAGTAATGGTGTTGAATAATCACAACAAATAATAACATTCCAAACTTTTGCATTACCCAAAAGGAGTACAATATCTAAAAAGGTTCCAAGATCTTCATGTAACAAAAATGACATGTCACACCCTAATGAAGTGCATGATGATGAGCCCTCCAGAACAATGAATGAGCCATGCTTACGTTGGGCTTCCTACATAACATGGCATATCTTACATGTTTGCCCTAGCACAAAGGCAAGGTCAGTGGGGGTTAGTGCAGGCTGATATATGACCATGTGCTCCTTGGGTTGAAGGCCAAGTATGTGCATGTACACATAATACATATGTTTGCAAGCAATAAATGCCTTTTGGGTAGATTCTCTTTTTTGAAAATCAGGATAAGTGCATCTAGGCTCTTCTTTGATGTGCACATCATAACAACTCTCTGTCAAGACTTGAAATACTGAATGTTGTCTCTCAAGTTGCACTACCTCCTCCAAGAATGTCACAACCATGCAACTAGCTGCCTCTATTCTCTTTTGTGCATCTTTGGAAATTCCATGTCTCCACTTGCGTCTTCTCCCGCTTGAACCACATTTTGTACAAATAGGAGGTTTGCTCTTCTCGTTCCTTGGTGGTGCTGTAAAGCAGGCAAACTTGAAACCAGCCTGTCTTAGGCTACTACACTCTTCCTTCGATATATTTGTTCCTATATCAATTGGCCACAAAGATTGTAACGTGTCCACTAGAATCATCTAGGACACGTCTTAGTAGTCCATCGGGAAGAATGTCTAGAAAACTCCGCCCGGCACTCCCTTGGAATGTTACGGGTTTTGCAATCTAGGTCTTCCCTCGTCTACCACGTAGCGGAAGTATCCTGGCCGTTTCCCACTTAGAATCGACCGGAATTAGGGTTTCCCTGTTTGGTCATTAGCTAACAGCAACTAGCGTCGGACCCGAGCGAACTACTTTACGCAGGAACACCAGGTCCGAAGCGGATTCACGCCGCACTTGGTTCAAGGAGAATGGGAAACGAGAGGGATGCAAAGCTCAACCTCTCTGCCATAAAGCATAGTCCCATTCCGTTCCCCTAAAACAGCGTAAATTGGGTAGGATGTAACTCTAGGTCATCGTTCTCATTATTAGCTTTGATGATGATGATCATCCCGCTATTCGTCGAGTGATTTTGAGAAAAGTTCCCGGCTAACCGGGACCACCCATCCATAGGACGGACCCATGGTCCATCCTCCGCACTTTCCTCGGTTTGTTTTAGTTATGTAATTACCTAACACATTAATTTGACATATAACAAACAGCTTCTTTGATTAGCCCTGTTAAGCACTGGTTCCTTCACGTAATCTTATCACATGACATAGAAAAACAATATCAAACAACTTCTTTATTATCATATCATCATTTTATCTTTGAAATACAGAGGGTTCCGCCCGTAGGCTTGTTCATAATCCGCCCGAAGGCTATCAGTGATCCGCTAGGGATCACTATTCCAAGCTTCTGCCCGTAGACTAGTATGCGGGCCTCGAGATCCAATCCCGAGTCACGTTAGCCTCTTGTGCAGGACCCGGAAGGTGAGGGATTTATGGCCAGAGCCCCCCCTGGCACCCAAGTGTCCTCCTACTCCAAGTAGAGCTCAACGGAAAGACCTCACGCGGCGGGTTCGGTCCACGTTCCCGGCGCGGTCAACAACCCCCTTGGTTAGGGTCAGGCAGGCAGTCGGGGGTAACTGAGCTGCCACTCCCTTCAGGCCTTCAACCTGAAGCATTTATATATCTTTCATCCTTTAGTTCCTTGAACAAACAATGCAAACAGTGCTTTCTAAACTGTTACAAGCACAATCAATTCCAGTGGTCGTTTAGTTGGCAAACTGTTAAGGAGTGAATTCTTCTCTCCGAATGCATCCAGCATTCGATCCGGAATCAGTTGCAACTTGGCAAGATTCCTATTGTCTTTGGGTTAGGGTCATACCCTGTTAACCCAACTTAACCAATGCTTTAGGTTTTATTAATAGTAAATTCCGGCGGCCATGTCGCTTTAATTTATTGATTAATCATTTGCGTCCGAGCAATTACTTAACTTCCCTTAACTTGGCAAATTTTCCCTAATGAGGGCGATGTAACAGGATGACTAACCATCCCCTTGCAAGCTAAACTTGCGCAAGAACCTACCAACCTCATTCCAAGGAATGGCAAAACTTTCTTGCGATCAAACCACAAGGCTATGCGACGTTGCAACTTGTTGCACAAGTGTCGCCTCCATTCCAAGAGATCATTTCACCTATTGAATGGCGTTTTCTGGTCACGGAATTATCTTCAGACGAGGAGCAGGGTTTAGGGTGTCTTTTTACCCAACCCATCCCTAATTTCACTAGATCGACAACGTTTAGTCCTAGGGTTCCAAGTCAATTCGAGTTTCATCATTTTGAACGATTGGTCCTTAGGGTAGGAACCCTAGATTATTGTTTGCATGAGCATCCAATTTACTCAACATTTCGGGAATGTGGTTAGGACCATTGGGCATGAGGGTTTCGACTTAGCGACAATTGGAAACTTGGCCGAATCCTTAACGTGCTAATCCCTAGTTAGTGTTTGGGGTATCTATCGTATTGACTGAACCATGCCCATACGAATCCCTTGCGGGTTAGGTGATTTGGGTAATTCACTATGCTTGTCTCGCGACAAGGATGAATCCTTCCCTAGAGATATTAAACTAGATCTAAAGAAGAAAAATAGTTTCGACTACCACCATACATGTAAACATGCGACTCACTCTATCTTTCATTGGTAAAGTAAAAATACATGATAAGCTGGATACCAACTTTCTTAGGACCTACTAGGACTTACTTCAAATAATCATGTCTACTACCTTGTTATCTACACTTTAGAATCTCATGCTTTGTTTAAATCCTGCAAACTTTCCCAAATGCAACACTTGATGAATGAATTTTATGCACGATGAAAGTGCAACATGCAACCCTTTCATAACTACAACGTAGTTAAATGAGGTTTTGTAGAGTTAGTGTTGGTATATTCTTTCTTGCAAGCACATGCCACATGCCAATCCATAGATTCATTTTTGATACACCACCATTACTTTTCGGATAACCTCCTACGGGTGTTAACAACTTTTCCCCATGAACCATCACAATAAAGATTTTTCCTAAATTGCGACATAAGCTTATTCTTTCCATGTCTAGTCAAAAATACACTTAATAACTTCAGCCTTATAATGATAGGCGGTAGGTGTTCTAGGCTCGTCACTTTGAAATGCATGATAAGGCAACATAATACTAAGGTCGTAAGATGGATAGACAACTCACGTTCATCATATTGAAAATGCTAATAACTCCATTTCATGTCATGAGATAATTCTAGTAATCGATCAAATAGACAAATTTTCCTCAATTGCCTTTTAATTCGGCTTGGTAAATTTGAACATGCATAGGTGCTTTCATTTCATAACTTTATAGATGCATGATATGCACGGACCCTTTATCTATATTTTATCGAATGTACTATTAACACTACCCATGAATTAATGATAACGTAGTATGAATTTCCCTATGGAGTTAAGCGTATTTAAAACATCTCTTCATGTGGAAATATATTTACGGAACCTGGATTTGTGGATCCGCGGTGATATCCACGTGTAAGTCCGGGGAAGAACCTCCCGTAGGTGCGCCTTGCATCTTCTTGGGCGCCATCGCTGATGACTCTAACTCCGCGGATTCCTCCTATCCTTGGCAAAACAACCTCCACGTCTATCCGCTTCCCTCTTATGCCGAAATACCCGTCACAAGGTGAGGGATTTTAAGCTCACTGGGTAAAGACCGCGTGCATAGGGCTTAGGGCCTTTCCTTTAGAAGCTTCTAGGAAGCTTCAGTCCTTTACAGAAAATGTGGGTGGGAGAAGTAATGATTGGGGGGATTTTACGACGGCAGGGGGGAAAAGAAATTGTGAAGAAGACCCCTGTGATCGTGGCGGCAGCCTGGCGGACTGTGGCGGCGATCTGGCGGACTGTGGCGGCGATCTGGCGGACTGTGGTGGCGATCTGGGGGACTGTGGTGGTGATCTCCTTGGCTGCAACGTGGACACGCTCCCTTCTCTCCTTTCAATCGTCCTTTCTCTCACGCCACCCGCCCCCCACCCTGGCTCCCTGGGGAGGGGGTTTTTATAGGCCTAGGGGGGGGAGAGGTGATCTCCACTACGTGGCCACTGCATGGGTTCCCCCCCTCCCATGCAGCCCCACGACTCTTCCTTGACCCATTCCCCCACACTCCCTCTTCTCCAGCCGTGCATTGGTTGGGGAAAAGGGATAAAAATAAAAAAATTTGCTTTAATAATAACTATTTTGCCCCTCCCAAGAGGGTGTTTACGCGGGAATTTCGGTTTTGAACCTCGGCTTGCTTTGCCAATGCGAATGGTCTCGATTTCTCACGTGCAGGTTACACATTACACCGCCGATAATTTCAATACGAGAGATAACCTTTGCACAAGGTTTACGTCGTGTGCGGGAAGTCAATATTCACGGGTGGGAATATTACAAAGATGGAACAATTGGTGATGGTATCACTTGTTTCTGCACAGCGTTTGTATGCTTGACATCATGATTACAGAACCATATCCATTGTGCAATGGCCTTGTTCTTATAGGCTCTCTCAGACCAAAAGCATGGCGCGACTAACCCCACTTGCCGACTCTGTAATGTGCTGCTGCAATGTTAGATATGATCAATGCCCCACCCTCATTAGGTGCTACCAATGATCCATGGTGCTCAAAGTTGTAAGGCCCCCATTATGAGGAGAAGCCAAGTGTGAGCCCGGACATTGGTGGAGTCCTGACTTGTATATCAGATGAGGTCTATGTGACCGGATGGCAAAAGGGTGACCATTGTGGGTCTAATCTTTGGTTTAGACGGAGTGGTTAAGCTAGTAGCAACTCGAGGCGCATTGCATCGAGTTGCGGTGTAAGGGAGTTAAAAGGGGGCCCTATTTTGGGGTCCGGGGCCCGATGGTAAAGGGAATATTCCCTGGAATATTCCCTGGCCAACTAGTGGAGGCTCATATGGTAGGTCGGTCAGCAGGCCAACCTAACGACCTTCGCAGGCTATAAAAGCTAAACCCCTTCGCAGCCATCACTCACTCATCTTTCACCCAGTCAGAGTTGTTGTTCCAGCTAGCCTTAAGCTCTTCACCTATCTTCTATCTAGATCACCATCTAAGCTTCACATAGTGGAAGCGCACAGGTGGACAGAGCCATCTTTGTATCAGTTGTTTGGAGTTAAAGAATTTACTGATTCTCCTCTTATCTGTTGTGTACTCTCTATCTCTTTCTCAGATTCTGTTCGCTGCGCCGTGTAATATTTTACATGGTATCAGAGCCCAGGGGGCTCTAGAGATCAGAGAGCGTGCAAGAGGCAAAGGCTTCAACAGCAAAGAGAAACTATGTCGACTTCGGGAAGCGGTTCTAGCGCATCAAGAAGCGGTGCAGGAGGTGGTGCTGCTGTAACGGCTATTCAAACACTGAGGATTCGTCCACCAACCTTCAGCGAAGGCAAGTTAGATGGTACAAACTACACCTTGTGGAAGTTCAAAATTACAACTATCCTTGATTCTTATGAGCTTCTGAAGACTGTGCTCGGGACTGATGCAGGACCACAGCCTACCCCCGACCCATCAAATCCTAGTGTGATGATTCCTCCGAATGCAGATCTTCTACGAGCTTGGAAACGAAGGAATGCAGATGCATTGTGTGCCTTAGTTACAAGTTGTTCTGACAATGTTTTGGCTCTGATTCAGCATACAACCAAAGTGTCAGATGCTTGGAATGTACTAAGGAGTCAGTATGAAACACGAAACCAAACAAGGATTCAAAACTTGGAGAATCAACTAGCAGCGGAGAAGTTTGCTGAAGGAGAGACGGTTGAAGCATTCATCACTCGGATTAAGAATCTGCGCGACCAGATGGCTGGCGCTGGGATACAAAAGACTAGTGAAGAGCTAGCTTGGAGGTGTCTTCGGATTTGTCCACAGAAGTTTGATGGACTAGTAACTGCCCTTAATACTCAGGTGAAACCTCAAGCTTTGACTTTTGAGGAGTTTTGTGCATTATTAATGGAGGAGGAGTTGAGGCTGAAAGCTCGAGAAGGAAGCAACAATGGAGATGCTGCATTCTTTGCCAATGCAAAAGGCAAAGGTGTTTCCTCCACCAAAAATGATGGTGACAAAAAGAAGAAGGGCGGCAAGAAGAAGTTTCAAGGAGAGTGCTTCTACTGTAAGAAGAAAGGACATGCAATTGCAGATTTTCGTGTCAAGAAGGCAGATGAAAAGAATGGTATCCTTAAAAGTAAAGGGAAAGAGACAGCCAATACGGCTGAAGCAGAGTTGGAATTATTCATGGCGACCATTGAGGAAGTGTGCTCCTCAACGCAAGAAGAATCTACCACTGACTCATGGGTGTTGGATAGTGGGGCCTCCCGTCACATGACCAACAAGAAAGGTCTATACAGTTCTATGCAGCCTCTACAAGAATCCATCACTGTGACGGTTGGAAATGATGCTAAATGCCCTGCTGCGGGCACATGTACTATTTCTTTTGTTGCTGCAAATGGTGAAGTCAAAAAGCTTTCAAATGTGTTGTATGTTCCCAAAATCAGGAGAAATCTCTTATCAGTTGCTGCCATAACTGATCTTGGTCATGAAGTGAGGTTCAAGAAGACAGGTGCAAAAATTATTGATAGTGCTGGCACAATTGTTGGCGAAGGAGAAAGAAGGAACAACCTGTATGAGCTAAGTGCTCTTACAGCCACCGCTGGAGTGGGCACAAGTAAGCTTTGGCATGAAAGGTTTGGACACATCGGATTTGCAGTATTGAAGGAGATGCAAAAGCAAGGTATGGTTGCTCACCTACCTACAATAACTGAATTGAAGGAACCATGTGAAGCTTGTATGATGGGCAAGCAATAGAGAAAGGCATTTCCACAAGAAAGCAAGAATAGAGCACAGGCTCCTCTAGAGTTGGTGCATGCTGACTTGTGTGGTAAGATGCCTACACAGGCCTTGGGGGGATCTTCTTATTTTATGTTGATTGTCGATGACTACAGTAGGAAGATGTGGGTGTACTTCCTTCGTGATAAGGCTCAAGCTTTTGGTAAGTTTGAAGAATGGCTAATACTTGTTGAGAATGAAACATGGAAAAGTGTGAAGAAATTTAGAACAGATGGTGGTGGTGAGTTCAACTCAAAGGAGTTTGAAGGATTTTGCAAGAGCAAAGGTATCAAGTGTCAATTGATGACGCCTCACACACCTCAGCAGAACGGTGTTGTGGAACGCACGAATCGCACCATTGTGGAGATGGCAAGATGCATGCTAAAGGGCAAGGGATTGCCTAACCATTTTTGGGCTGAAGCTGTTAATACTGCAGTCTACATTCTAAATCGGAGCTATACAAAGGCTCTCAAGGGAAAAACACCTCATGAGGCTTACACTGGTAAGAAACCATCTGTCTCACATTTCAGAATTTTTGGATGTGAATGTTATGCACATGTTCCAGATGAGAAGAGAAACAAGTTACAACCAAAAAGCAGAAAATGTATCTTCTTGGGTTATAGTGATGAGCAGAAGGCTTACAAATTATATGACCAAGAGGCAAAGAAGATCATCGCGAGCCGTGATGTGGTGTTCAAGGAGGAGCCGCATACAGTGGAGGAGGAGAAGGCAAGTTCTTCCACTTTATCATCAAGTGAAGAAGTAGTCCACTATGATCCTATCCCGAGAGCTATCCCTATCCTTAAGGAGGAGGAAGCATCATCTTCAGATGATGAGGAAAAAGTTCACCAACCTGACATCACCCCACTGGAAAAGCCATTGCCGCGCTGGGTGAAGCATCTCTATGACCACAATAATCCTATGCCTGCATCTGTTGAGGAGAAGGCAGACGGACCAAGGAGGTCTCAGAGAATAGAGGAGCAAAGGAGGGCTTCTGCTCACATAGTCAATATGGCCTTGATGGTTGAGATTATGAGAGAAGTAAAGGAGCCAACTGACTTAGAAGAAGCACTTGCAGATCCATCATGGAAGGCTGCTATGCAGGCGGAGTATGACAACATAATGAAGAATGACACTTGGGAGCTAGTGGATCGACCAACAAAGCGGAAGGTTATTGGCACCAAGTGGATCTGGAAGGTAAAGTACAAGGCTGATGGTACCTTAGAAAAGTACAAAGCTAGACTGGTTGCCCAAGGATTTTCACAAGTTGAAGGGTTTGATTTTCAAGAGTCATTTGCCCCAACTGCCAGAATGACCACTATTCGCATGGTACTTGCAGTGGCTGCCCATGAGAAGTGGCCAGTATACCAAATGGATGTTAAGTCAGCGTTCTTAAATGGTGACCTCAAGGAGGAGGTGTACGTGGCTCAGCCACCAGGGTTCGAGGCCCCCCATTGTGAGAACAAAGTGTGTAAATTGAAGAAGGCATTGTATGGGCTGAAACAAGCCCCCAGAGCATGGTACCAGCGGATAGATAGGTTCTTTTTAAACCTAAACTTCAAAAGATATGCCTCAAATGCTAACTTGTATGTTTACAGGGATGGTAAAAAGTATGTAGGGATTGTCCTATATGTAGACGACCTTCTTATTACAGGTGACTATGAAGATATGATCAACCAAACTCGAAAGGCTTTTAGTTTGGGTTTGAAATGACAGACTTGGGCTTGCTGCACTATTGTTTGGGGATTGAAGTCTGGCAAGAGCCAAGAAAGATCTTTATCTCTAAGAAGAAGTATGCATGGGAGATCTTGAAGGCATTTGGCATGACCGAGTGCAAGGAGATAGCTACACCTATGGAGGTGAATGCAAAGTTATCTGTGGAGGATACATCAGCACTAGCAGACATTGGGAGGTATAGGAGGTTGGTCGGCAGTCTGATCTACTTGTGTAACACCAGACCAGATATCAGTTTTGCTGTTGGTGTTTTGAGTAGGTTCTCAAACAAACCTCATGAGAGTCATTGGAAGGCTGGGATGCGGGTGCTCAGATACTTGAAGAAAACTCTTGACTATGGTATCACATACAGTTTCAAAACTTCTCTTGTAGGGAACTGTGACTCAGATTGGGCAGGAGACATTGATTCCAGGAAGTCAGTTTCTGGTTATTGTTTCTCTTTGGGTTCAGGAATTTTCACTTGGATTAGTAAGAAGCAACCAACAGTGGCATTGTCTTCTACCGGAGCGGTGTACAAGGCAGCTTGTTTTGCTGCATGTGAGGCTATATGGTTGAGAAGGATTCTATGGCATATGGGAGTGCAGGATGAAGAACCAACTGTGCTGAGATGTGACAATCAGAGTTGCATCGCCATTGCCAAAAATCCAGTGTTTCATGCATGCACCAAACATATAGAGATCCAGTATCACTATGTGCGTGATTTGATGGAGGATGGGATAGTGGAATTGGTCTACTGTCCAACAGAGGAGAATGGAGCAGATATCTTCACCAAAGCACTTACGAAGGATCTGCTTCAAGTTCATCTTCACAGACTCGGCATTGGGCCGAGGAGATAGTTCACCTATGGGTGGACATTGAGGGGGGGTGTTAGATATGATCAATGCCCCACCCTCATTAGGTGCTACCAATGATCCATGGTGCTCAAAGTTGTAAGGCCCCCATTATGAGGAGAAGCCAAGTGTGAGCCCGGACATTGGTGGAGTCCTGACTTGTATACCAGATGAGGTCTATGTGACCAGATGGCAAAAGGGTGACCATTGTGGGTCTAATCTTTGGGTTAGACGGAGTGGTTAAGCTAGTAGCAACTCGAGGCGCATCGCATCGAGTTGCGGTGTAAGGGAGTTAAAAGGGGCCCCTATTCTGGGGTCCGGCCCGATGGTAAAGGGAATATTCCCTGGAATATTCCCTGGCCGACTAGTGGAGGCTCATATGGTAGGTCGGTCAGCAGGCCGACCTAACGACCTTCGCAGGCTATAAAAGCTAAACCCCTTCGCAGCCATCACTCACTCATCTTTCACCGAGTCAGAGTTGTTGTTCCAGCTAGCCTTAAGCTCTTCACCTATCTTCTGTCTAGATCGCCATCTAAGCTTCACACAGTGGAAGCGCACGGGTGGACAGAGCCATCTTTGTATCAGTTGTTTGGAGTTAAAGAATTTACTGATTCTCCTCTTATCTGTTGTGTACTCTCTATCTCTTTCTCAGATTCTGTTCGCTGCGCCGTGTAATATTTTACATGCAATTCTTTCTACCCTCCATACCAAAACACTTTCTCACACAGTTAGGTGGTGCCCTTCGTAAAGCCCACTCCTCTTGTGCCACTTCTACCTCTTCTACGTGGGTTGACGTTTCCACATTTGGTGCACTTACTCCACTTGCAAAGGGCTTGATTGGTATCTCCTCATCCTCTTGGATACATATCTCTTCCATCTTTCTATCTTCAAACTGTATACTCTACGGCTGCCCCTGATTTTCCTTTGCCTTGACTCCATCACGTATCCTGGTCTATGAGAACTTATAGTTGCTCCACCTCCCTTCTTTTTTCTTTGCATAGTCTCCCTATCACCTTGCATTATAGGCTCCTCATACAAAGGATTTACAGCTACAACACCTTGCAACGCACGTGCAACAGAGGTGGGATTTGGGGATTCCCTTTTGCTGGCACTAGCCAACAAAGACTCCATAGAAGGCCTAGATCCAATAAACCTCCATGTGGTATAGCCCAACCTCTTTGCACATTGAATATATGCATTCAAAACATCACTAACACGTGCATCATAAAGTGATATCTTTCGTTTTCCACCCTCACGTGCTAACCAACTAGGATGGACACTTTTTGATAAGTTTATGCTTGGAATTTGAGCATGTTCCCAAGGACTTTTGTTAGCCTCTGGACTCAAATCCAAAAATAGAATTAGTAGCTCTCCCCATTGCTACATTGTGCAACAAATCTTAATGAGCTGGAAAAAATGTCACACTTACATGAGATTCAATTCCTCCCCAGTGGGCAGTTCTTTGCTCCCACCATTTCAACCACCTATCCAAAGCCTTGATGTGTTCCTTGTTTACATTTTGTGCCCACCAATCTCGGATAGCAGAGGCCTGAAGTGAGGCTAGTTGAGTTGTCGGAACTAGCCTCCATGCTTCACACAATTCAATGTGGTGCATTTGTTTATCCACAGTGACTAATTTATTGGTATGCTTTTGCAAACTTTGCTCCCAATGAAAAAGACAAGAACGCTCCCTCCCTTCCATTATGTTATGAGGCCCTCCATTGTACATAGCCCTTATTGCCATCCAATTTGCACTTGCCTCATCGGACATAAATCCAGCAAAGTTAGGTGGATCATGGCCACATTGAACCATGGCAGAATTCAAATTTCTCCAAAACAGGATTTGAGACTCTTCGTCCTCCTCTTTAAATTCACATATTTCAATTACCTGTAATGCTCTCATGCTAGTTCATGATTGATACATTAGTATAGTGTTCATTAACAACAATTTAATTCCAATAAAAGCTTTAATTATGTTGCCACATACCTGTGATCATAAACTGAACAAGACATAGTTGCTCACCCATCAATCCTATGGGTATGATCAAAGTGCATCCATGCACGTCGTAAATCTCCAATCCCAATTCGCCTCATACGATTCACTAAGTCCACCCCTGATGTTGGTCCCTTGGTGGACATTTTAAACAAGTAGCACTTCTCCTTGGCATCACCTTGTCCCAGAAATCTACTTCCATGGAAAAATGGGAAGACACAACGTTTTTGCAAAAGAAGCATGTTATCATACCCATCACCAACTACCTGACCTTATTTGGCTCTCTCTTGTGAAACAATGCCTTTGAACCTATGTGTTTATTAGAGGGTTATTTCAAATGCAGGACATACATTGTAAGCAAATAATAATAATGCACAAGCTTACCCTTTATTCTGCACAAGTGGCATCATTTCTTCTAGAAAATGATTAAGGTCCACCTCAGTCGCCTCCGACTCGTCTTCTTTTGTTAAAGATTCAAACAACATCTGCCGAGCAACTAGCATCTATATTTTTCGTGGGCCTCCCTTTTCGATATTTAGGACCGTGCTCACAAGCCTCCGAACCTTGTCAAGGGTTGCCCTCTTTGTGCCATGTTGAACACTGTGAGCATGCTCCCCAACATGGATCACCAAACGTGTCATTGTAGGATCCAATGGCAACACATAATAGATCATGCATTTGCAAATGGTTGCACAAGTAGCAACATTTTGACAATAGTGACATGTTATCTTGGAGTTTCCCTCACTTACAGGATAACCCATGCTCACGGTTCTATCCAAGTGACCATGGAAAAAAAATCATTGTATTTTCCCTCTGTTATGTAGTAAGAACAAGTGATCCTGAGACATTGAAGACTTCCAAGACAATAGCTCAAGCGCACAGTGCACTCAATTGCCATATTTGTTTGTGATGGCCGCAACCACAGGTGACCACCATATTTTTGTTCCATACCCATCATTCGTTTCTTGCTATGTGTGGCTGGAAGCTCAAAAGCAATTGTGCCATTATACTCGATTGGGAGCTCATCCACCCTTCGTGGAGGTCCACAGAGCGCTAGTAAAATTTTCCATCTACCCGTTCTACCTTTCTCCTCAATGAAGGCTGCAATGGAGTTATCATAGGAAGATAAGTCCTCGCTTTGGCTGCCCACACATAGGTCCTCCCCGACATTTGTGTCATCAACATCCTTCTTGTTATCTGAGGGTACATCAAGACACACTGGAGTTGATTTGCTACAACCAGGAGTACAATCAATGTAGTTGTCAATCTCATCTTGTATTGACTCAATACTATTAGAGATGCACACGTAGTCATTTGAGTGCATGATAGAGTAGGTGGCTGATAATGTACTATCAATCAGATAGTGCGCATGCCCTTGATGATCCCATCTTGGAGACACATTGACGTTGTTTGCTCCACCATCATTCTCTATGACGACTTGCAACCCCTGGAATTTTTGTGTTGGAGGCAATAGATTCTGTAGGTAGTACTCACTCAAAAGAATCTCTCCATTTCTTAATGAAACCCTGTGCTCTAAGCAATCACTGGCTAGTCTCCATGTCAAAATAGCAAAACTCGACATGTTGTGCCCTCTGGTGGGTTAGTATTTGATGAAGAGAAGAAAACTCTAAATATAGCTCACAGTGTGTATTTGATGAAGAGAAGGCAACAGTTCACCGTCCGAGCTATAGCAACCATCACTACAAGCAGAGGTGACTAAATAATGAATATTTAAGAGTCATTCATCAACATTTAAGAGTAATAACAAATAAGCATAATCATCAGAAATCAAAAGAAAAATTTACGACTCAACCACCCACCATCCTTCATCTTTATGCACTCGTAATTTATTTATGTTGTATTAATTATTTAATTATTTAACGGCTAACTAATTACCTAATTACGTAATTAACGACTAACTTCTTTATTAGGGTTATTAAGTATGGCGAAACTCTCTTCCTCAACTCTCTCCTCTCTTTGCTCTCTCTCTCTCTCTCTCTTCTCTCCCTCTCTCTCTCTCTCCCTTCTCTCCCTCTCTCTCTCTCTCCCTTCTCTCCCTTCTCTCTTTCTCCCTTCTCTTTCTCCCTTCTCCCTTCTCCTTTCTCTTTCTCCCTTCTTTCTTCTCCCTTCTCTTTCTCCCTTCTCTTTCTCTTTCTCCCTTCTCTCTTTCTCCCTTCTCTTTCTCCCTTCTCCCTTCTCTTTCTCCCTTCTCCCTTCTCCCTTCTCCCTTCTCTCCCTCTCTTCGTCTCTCTCTCTCTCGCGACACACAACTCCTGCATGTGGCTCCAAGCGTGCAGCTCCTACGGCTTCGTGCAGCTTCTGCGGCTTTGTGTGGCTTCATGCGGCCTCGTGCGGCTTCGTGCAGCTCCTGCGGCTTTGTGCGACCTCCAAGGTAACACATTGAAGCCCCCCAATCGTCCGCATCCACGCTGACGATGGGTGGGCTTATGCTTCATCCCGTGGCAACCGTCCCGTATGTCATCCCATTTGCCGTCCCTTATGCCGTCCGACGGGCCTCCAAGGTAAGAGATTGAAGCCCCCCAATCGTCCGCGTCCGTGTGGACGATGGGTGGGCTTATGGTCGCGTCCGCGCAACCGTTGGGTAGGATTATGCTTCGTCCCGTGGCTACAAGCGTGTGGCTTCTTCCCGTATGCTTCGTGAGAACTCTCTTTCTCTCCCTTATGCTCCTGTCCACGCAACCGTTGAGTCCATGCCTCCAAGTAAGAGATTGAAGCCCCCCAATCGTCCGCATTTGCGTGGACGATGTGTGGGCTTATGCACAAGCGTGTGGCTTCGTCTCGTGGCTTAAAGCGGTTGATTGTGTTATTAATCTTAAAGATATTGATTGTGTTGTTAATCTTTAACCTTAAAGAGATTGATTGTGTTGCTAATCTTAAAGAGATTGATTGTGTTGTTAATCTTAAAGAGGTTGATGTGTATCTATTTGTAAGTGTGTAGAGAAAGTTATGGCACCTAAAAGAGTGCTTAGAAAGAGAAAGAAATGTGTGTCACCTCATAGTAGCCGTGAAGTCTATATGAAGCTACGTTCAGGATGTGTTCCTTGGTGGATCTTAGAGCAAGAAGCATCATCGTGTTTGAGATCAGTGGACACTCCTTCAACAAAGAAAGGATGTGGTCCAAAAAGATGTGTCTACATTGATGACGAAGCACAAGTGGATGAGGACTCCAATACAATTGACAGGGTTGCGGAGCACACAGGTAGTCACTTATGTGTCCATTTCATTTACATATGACTCTTTGTTCAATGTTATGTATTAAATATGATTGGTTTAATGCTACTGTTTTTTATTGTTACTTATTAATATCTGCTTCTACAGAGACTAATGTGTAGCATGATAGTCTAGATGACAAAGAAGAGGTGAGTGGTGATAGTGATCAAGGGGAGAATGATGATGAAAAAGAAAAAAAGCAATCAAGGAACTTAGGCAAGCAAGTCTCTCTAGGACTGATGAAGGATGCGCTGAGTCAATTTTATATAAAAAAGAGGACACTGCCTCCTCTTGTGCCTCTTTGCAGATTAGTGGCTCATGAGGCAATCAGATTTGCTACAGGTGATGCGCAGTGGTTGATTCCTTCCTTTGATTCCACTGGTTATCTTGAGACTATGGGACACTTCCTTGTGTCAGTTAAAGGTCCGAGAGGGGAGACCATGTTTGTGACAGCTAGCAATCTAGATGAATGGGGTCCAATATGGCATCAAAGAAATGAGGATTTTGAGAGGGCTCTTGGAAGAGAGTGGCAAGACCTTAAGGGTAAAAAGTTCTTGGTTTGGGATGGAAACCACAGGCTTAAAACATGGTGGAAACGCATCAAAGAAAGTAAGTTGTCCACTATACATGCAAGTATTGAATGTTTGTATCCCATTCTTATGTTTGTTGGTTTTCAATTACAGAGTACTCCGACTGTGCTCACTAGCATGTTAGTGTACAGTGCCAATTCATTGAGGTGCCAAAGGCGAAGGAAGCAAAGCTACTACTTGCACTAGACACCACCAACGCGTAAGTCTTCTTCCTTTAACTATGCTCCTCTTTGTAATATGTTACACTTACATTCTCATATTATGCTTTTGTTTGTTTTCAATAGTATTTCCAGAGCTCATGTTACTCCAAATATTGCGCATGAGGTGTATATGTTTCAAAAGTTTGGTATTGCAAACAAAGACTCCATTCTAGATAGATTGAGTCCGGCCATGAGGAAGTGGGCTGAGGTTGAGATGAGTATAGAGGCAAGGTATTATCATGGTGTTGCTCCATTGTATAACTCTCCTTGCGGTTTAATATCTCAGCTTGTATGGAAGGTGATTTTCTTTCTATGGCTCACTTGTATGAGATGTGCTTTTCTATCTCTAATTTAGTTTTTTTTTTGGAATGATAGGATGAATTTCATGTCTTCATCTCAAAAGAAACTGCGAAGCTTGAGGCTCTTTGTCTAGATGAGGTAGAGAGGAAGAAGCGTTTGGAGAAGGCTACAAGGGTGGAAGAGGAGCGCCTTAAGGATAGGGGTTACAAATACCTATCCATTGCTAATCCCCAAAATGGTGATGAGTTCTTTAATTTGTTATTTGGGCTAAAGTGGGATGATGCAAGCATGCTCAAGATCACAAGAGACAAGCTGTATTGTCTCACAAGCTCAAAAATCCCAGCGGAAAGGTAATTTGTATATATAATGCAAGGTGTGTGTATGTGATGCTTTTTTCTTCAATGCTTTCTATTTGCGTATATTGTTGTGCATCACAGGAAAAAAATATTGTTGCATCTTATGAGTCTCACAAAGGCCAAAGACCCCCAATACCCGCATTTTGGTGATTATAAGCTCTTTCGGGTTTACATGAAGAAATAGACATATTGGGCTCACTTGCATTCGGAGGCACTACTTCAGATTGATAGGATACAAGTAGAAGGTCCACAGCTACCAGATTCATTTGAGGAGTTCTTTAAGCTTAACATGAAGAATCATGTCATGCAGGTTGACTCAATGCAGTGCATTCATATTGCTTTCTTAAGTTCTTTCTTAAAATGTATATGTGCTAATGTTAAGCGCTTGTGAAACTTGTGTAGGCTTTTGTACACCTCTTGGATGGAGTGAAATCTTCAGATATTGCAGAGAAGATGCCAGAGCTTACGTTTTCAGCCAAACGTGTGATTTATAGGTTAGCATGCATTTTCATATTAGATTGTGTGTCTGATTTTCATATTTGATTGCATGCATTTGCTTGCATAATTGGCAAGAATGTTGCAGGTGGATACTACAATGTATAGAAGAGAAGAGGCTGGATGTAGCTCCGCAATTCACAAGAGAGTGGATTGATGTTCGTGAGGAGAACACTATGTATTCTCCATCATTACGTGAGAGAAAATTGATGGCATGGGAGGCAAGTGTTTGCCCTTGGTGGCTGGATTACCCTGTTGGGGTTATCCCTAAGCAAGAGAAAGATCCGCATGAGAGTAAGTACTTCAATCTATGTAAACATCTCGTCGCTTTTGTAGCAATAGTTTTTGTGCTCATGCATGGGAATCTAAGGGTGAATGATACTATGTAGGATTCAAGGAGGGAGTTGATACTCATGAACCACTTACCGCACCCACCACTGTAGAGGAGCAAGCAACCAAGGCTACCAAAGGTGCCACACAAGGTACTCAAGGTAATCCAGGGAGAAAAAATGTGCCAGAGCCCTCTATGGCGCCCACCACCTCCTTTGTTGCAGATTCATCTCTTGGTCGAGAGAATTGGGAGAGGCGACCTATGACCCGTTTAGTAGGTGAGAAGTCTTATATTAACTTGAAATTCATGTGCTTTATTGGTCACCCATGAAGATAGTCGTGTATGATTATTAAAAATAAATTACTTTGAAATAATTGTTGCAGGGCTCCAGTATCAAACATATGTCGATGCTCTATTAGTGGATGTGACCCAAATTGATAGATTTGCCCTTGATAAGTAGATATGACAACTACATATTGCAAGAATATCAATTTACATGTTGCATATAGCATTGCATCATCATTTACTTTGCATTAATGACTATGTTGTTTTGTGTATAGCATCAACAAGTTTCTTGCAACACAAAAGATGCATCTTTATAGCAAAGATGGAGTTCCATGTTAAGAGGTGGCTCGATTGATATTTGTGGATTTTCCTACGAGCTTGCTTGTGGATGCTCTAGGTCCCATCCCATTGGGTAAGTTATGCTTTCTATCACACAAGGTTTATATCAAACTCACTTCTCATATATCATAATGCCAATGTTGTTTGTAGAGGGCATGACTATTCCCAAGTGGAACACGTTCTCAAAGGGTCTAGTTATGGGTTGTATGGACCTTGCTCGCGAGTATTTGGCCGACCAAGGATTCTTAGTCACTATGTGCTTAGCAGAGCATATAGGTGAGTTTATTATGGATGCGGCAAGAGTGGGGCTTGTGCTTCACCGCACTTGGATACTCATATGTGACTCCAAGGCTTATCGACATCCCGTTACTAGAGAGGCGGTAAGATAACAAAGTTGGATACGTTGAACGTATGGTTGTATGTTCTAAATAAAGTTTGTGTTACATGATTTTAAAAAAAACATGGATCACTTATTCTATTTCCACTCGTGAATAGGTACTTGATCTTACTGTGTGTCTTTGGCATCGTGCTAGTCATGTTGTGCCTTGCTACAACAAAGAGGCTGGGGAGAAGATTTCAGAGAGATTGTTTCCAGGGTATCGTAGCTACATGATGGATGATTGTGTCTTTCCCATGGACGTTGATGGTGTCATTGTCAGAGGCAGAGCAGAGAGGTCTCATCTTTTCTTTCAGTAAGTAGTCTTGCATGTTTTTGCTCTCAGGTTACCTTGTATGGTATTTTCATTGTTTCTACTTGCATGGCCACAAAGATTATGTATCTTGATTGGTGATATGTGATTGGTGATATGGTTAGGTGGTTACTAGCTACATTTACGAAGCGCTACGACTATGTTTTGGATGTGTTTGCGGGGTGTGGTGGTTTGGTGCGGGCCAGTGTAGAGGAGATGAGACATTGCATGTGTCTAGAAATAGATGATGTGCTCTATGGGGAGTGTTTGTCCACCGTAGTGTGTGGACCGGTACCATGCTGAGAGAGTGTGTGTTTTTTTTTCGAGAGACTCTAGACATTTCATTTTGTTACTACTTTTATATGTTTATTATACACTTATGCTCGATTTTGTCTAAGAGATTACATGCATTGGGATCTTTGATTTGTTTTTAGGAAGAGTGTACCTTGCGACTATTTGACACGAATATATTTTACTAGTTTTCCATTGGTTTTGTTTTCTTGATGTGTGTTCATGTAAATGCAACGTGTCGTACTCCTTAAGTAAGACTATTTATATGTAGAATGGATATGTTGCACGAAAAAGCTCGAAAAAAAGAGATTGATTAGAAAAGAACGAAAATGAAAGCCCGCAAAAATAAAATCCCCATGTGTAGTCATTGATAATACGATGTTGGGGTATATTAGAAATGCAAAAACTTCACATGTAGCTTGGACAAATTTTGAGAACATGTTTTCAGTAAATACAAAGGCACAAAAGATTTAACTCAAGCAAGAGTTGAGTACCTTGAAGAAAGGGAAAATGTCTGTCAATGAGCATTGCAGATGCTTTAGCAACAATTGATGCAATGCCTGATGATGATAATTTGGTTTCATCCACTTTGAGTGGCCTTAATAATGAGAAGGCATGAAAATCATTTGTTACTTCAGTATACGTACAGAAGCCATTTTCAGATTTTGATGAGCTGATCTCTCTCATGATTGCCAAAGAGATCAATATGTAGTGTGACTCATTTGGAAAAAATGGTAAACAGGTCCAAGCATTTTACTCAAGTTCAAAAAGGGGATGTGGTAGATCCTCTTTGAGAGGCCATGGTATGGGACGTGCTGGCGATAACTAGCAAAACAGGTTCAATTAGCAATTTGGTGAAATGCAGGTTTCACGAGGCCGAGGAAACTATAGAGGAAGGGGGAGCTCTAGAGGAAGAGGTGGATGACAAAATAGAGGTTTTGGAAATTTTGCTATTGTTTTCCATTATTGTTGCAAGATAGGTCATATTACAGCCCATTGTTATGCTAAGGATGATACTCACAATGGTAAATTGTAGTAAAAAAACTATGCATTGTCTTCACAACAAAATGAAGACAAAAATGAGTGTCTGTTTGTTACAAGAAAATGGGCACATGATGATGTATGGTATGTCGATTTAGATGTATCTAATCATATGACCAATCATGTTGAATGGTTTAGAGATATGCAGGACTTACAAAATATAGGTGATGATCCATGCCACCCAATTTCACACATTGGAAAGGTTCCCTTGTCCTTGTATGATGGCCAAACAAAGAGTCTGACAGATGTATTATATGTGCCATCAATCACAAAGAATCTAGTGTTTGTTGGTCAAATGGCAGAGCAAGGCTTGCATATTCAATTCAATGCAAAAGGTTGTTTTGTAGAATATTTTAATGATTAGTACAGGTTGGTGGCAAAAGGAAGTAGAGTTGGCTGCATGTTCACTTTAGATGCTGGAATTCTTGCAATGGATTCTACTATGTATGCTAAAGGAAAAGGAGTGGTTGCAGACATTGAAATATGGCATAAATGTATTGGACATGCAAATTTGCAAAGTCTGAAACTAATGTAGTCCAAAGAACTGGTTACAAGGTTGCCTTCTTTTAGAGTTGCAGAATTTCATAAAGTCTGTGAAGCATGCCAGTTTGGTAAGCAAGGGAGACAACCCTTCTCATATGACAAAGAAGTGAGAAAAAATAAACTTGATGTAGTGCATACAAATGTTTGGGGGCCTACACAGAATGTATATCTTGGTGGCAGTAAAATACTTTGTCACATTTATTGATGACTGTTCAAGGAAGCTATGGGTATATTTCATGAAGAAAAAGAGTGATGTATTTGAGCACTTTAAATCTTTCAAGGCGATTATTGAAACAAAAACATGTCTGAAAGTGAAGTGTTTGAGATCAAATGGAGAGGGAGAGTACTCTCTAATGAATTTAGTGGCCTCTTGAGGACTCATGGGATAAAGAGGCAATTTACTTATACCCCACAACAAGCTAGGGTTGCAAAAAGAAAAAATAGGCATATTGCAAAAGTTGCACGGGTATTAATGGCTGAAAAGAATATGCCAAAACATTTTTGGTCTGAAGCTGTTCATACTACTGTCTATATTATGAACATAACCCCCACAACTACAGTTCATGGGATGACTCATGAAGAATGCTGGATGGTAATGATGCATCTACTAGTCATTTGGGATTTGATGGAGATTCTAGTAGTTCAAAGAGTTTGGATGATGAGCTCGGTATTCCTTCAGTCAAGATACTAGGTGTATAGAGAGCTCATAGTAATATAAAGGCTCCATTGAGTGATCCAATGGTACACAAGTCTAGCAGGATCAGATACCCTGATAAAAGATTTGGCTTTGAAGGTTATGTAGCTCACCATTATGCTTATATGGGGTGCACCCCTCAGGTTTATACTCTACCTCAGTACTAGAGAGTACAATTGTAGGTTGCTTCTTACTACTCCAGCTGACCATACTACTACCAAGGGAAAATGCATACCCACTAGTAGATCTCCTCTCATAGGCACTTCTTGCCCAGTCAGCATCATCTGTATATGCTGTAAGCTCGAAAGGCTTACCATGCTCATAGAATAGACCATAATTTGATGTAGCCTTCACATATCTCAAGATCCTCCTCACTGCATCCAAGTAAGGTTTCAAAGGCTTCTACATGAATTGGATAATCAATCCAAGTGAATAGCTAAGATTCGGTCTAGTAATAATAAGGTAGATCAGGCTATCCACCATTTTTCTATACATAATGACATTCTCAATCTCGTGTCCAACATCTGCAAGTAGCTTAACATTTTGTTCCAATGGAGTTCTCAAAGACTTGCAATCCAACATACCATACTTGGTTAACATGTCTTGTGCATAGTGCTTTTGCAACAACCAAGTACCATGAGGTGTAGAGAGAACCTCAATCCCAAGGAAATATTTCAGTTCACCCAAATCTTTGACATGAAATTCAACATGTAACATTTCCTTGATCTCTCCAATTCCCATGATATCATCACCTGTAATGATCAAGTCATCCTCGTAGATGACTAATATCACATAACTAACCCTTATCTTCTTTGTAAATAGGCTATGATCAGCCTTGCCCATAGTGAATCTAAGTTTCTGTTAGCATGCACTTATCTTAGCATTCCAAGCCCTAGGTGTTTGCTTCAGCCCATATAATGCTTTCTTCAATATACACACATGTGTAGGAAAATCTGCATGTACATAGCCCTCGGGTTGATCCATATATACTTCCTCAACCAAATCACCATTGAGAAAAGAATTCTTCACATCCATGTGATACATATTCCATCCTCTAGATGATGCCAATCTCATGCCAATGCAATCATTGTTCTCACAGTTGCCATTTTAGCAACGGGACTGAATATCTCCTTATAATCAAGACCATATTGTTGTGCATACCCTTTTGCCACAAGTATTGCCTTGTATCTTTCCAATGTGCCATCTAATTTGCACTTCACTTTGTATACCCATTTGCAACCAATAGCCATTTTTCCTTTAGGAAAATCAACCAAATCCCAAATGTCATTTTCAACCAATGCTAAATATTCCTCATCCATTGCCTTACACCAATTATCATTCAAAATAGCTTCAAAAAACTTTGTGGGTTCCTTGAAGCTAGTGACTTTTGCCATATATGCATAGTGCCTCACTGTATAACCACTATATGTAAGCCTATCCACAAGCTTCTTGACTCTTTCTGATCTCCTTAATTGAGGTGCAGTATAAGACTCTCCTCTCTCATGAGGTGTGAGAGTGGAGTTCTGATGTCGAGAAGTGCTTAAAAATAGCTAAAAATTATGAATATCAAGGGAAAAATATTCAATGTCGAAGGTGGCGGCTCTAGCTAGGATGATTTTAAGCGTTAAGTGCTTAAAAGGCGCCCGAGCAACACTTGTTGATTTTTGATCATTTTTCAAACTAACGTGCGGGTTGTCAGGAGTTACCAGCCAATGCGGGACATCAAGCTGGACACGTAGAAATTTACAACACTCGATTTGGACACCGGACGGGGAAATGGCCACAAAATGGTCAAGATATGAAAAGGTGGACACTTGAGAGGCCAAAATTGGGCATGCCTTTTGAGTTTGGACCCTCCCCCCCAAAATTTTATGCACCTCTTGATCAAAAAATGCGGAGAGAGAAGGAAGACATGGCGTGATCAAGAAATATCGCATTTTTTCCTCTCTCTCCTCTCTCATCATGATTGTGGGCTGTGAGTACCCCATGGAACAGACATTGGGGCTGATCTTCTCCTTCTTGGCCAATCTTATCGCCGCCCTTCGCCTGTAGAATGGTGGACTGAATGAAGAGAGCCAATTCTAGTCTTTCTCTCTCCTCCCTCTCTCTCCCTTAAGGGGCTGTTCTTGTGTGGAAGAAGACAATGAAGAATGATGGAGGAAAGCTTGTCCGAATGAGATCGGATTGCTTCCAGATGGATGAAGACATGAAGAGTGATATTCTTGAAGATGTTGAGCATTAAATGCATGCTGGAAATCAGTCCCGTAATCAAGACCAAGAAATCGAGACCCAAAAATAAGCGGTAATGCAAATTTTACAAAGAAAATGATCTTTTTATGGTATTTGCTTTATGAAATCTTGTTCATATGGGATGAAAGTTCATTATAATATTGTTTGCCATGAGTTTCAATTGTTTGCAACCTTAAAATCAGAAAATATAAGGCCACATGGCCGGAATTAATGTCAAAATACATAAAAAACACGCGTTTTAAGGGTAAAATTGAGGTTTTTGCTATATAAATGAGAAATATGATATGTCACACCAACTAAATCTGAGTTTTTGCTATCAATGAACCTAAGGGCCATAGCCCACAATCAATTCTCATTTTTAGTCATTATTTATTAAGGAAAAATAGGGAAAAATGCCTAAAAATGGAAAAAATGGATTTAAAATTAGGGAAAAATGAAAAATGGATTGAGTAAAATTAGGAAAATTTATATCTATGTTTGTGTAATTTATAACAATGGCAAAGCATAAGGTTGGCCTCGGTTTGTCCCCGTTTCTATGTTTTGCGCGTATTTATTATTATTTTTAAAGGAAAAAATGCATAGGAACCCTATCTAACCGATCAATGATGCAAAATGCTAAGAGTTGGATGAAAAGGGACTGAAACATTGAAAGATAAAAAAAATATTTGATTTATGCATTGCACTTGGCATATAGGAAACAGTTTGAATAAAGAGGATGGTAGCATGAGCATATGGCTCGGTGCCTCCTTTCAACACAAGATGCGCTAGTAAAATTCATGGAAAGAATGCTTTATGTACCATGCACGATGCTGATCTTTCTTTTGTCTGAGCACATAGCCATACATGATTTTCATTAAGCATAATAATTAAAATGTATTAAAAAAACCTCCTGGATACATGGCACGTGTCTTCCTTAGGTTGTGACCAACGATGAGCATGAGAGGATGTCCTAACCTGTAGGTTAGCCATTGGGTCCTAAGGGAAAATTGTAGTGAGGAATGGTACATATTGGAATGTAAAATATTGGTACCTTGAGAGGAGTTTGTGCTCATTTGTGTTATTTGTTTAGCAACGCATCAAAGGGCCAATCCCTACGATGTAGGAGAGCTGCAGTGGAGCTCTGACTATTAGTCGGTGGGGTGTCTCCTATGTCTGCGTGATGAGGCATTATGCCTATGTATTAAGGGTTCTCCCTTTGAGGAGTTTAAGGGAAACGTTGGACTATAAACTATAAACGTAGAAATTAAGCTTTAGGGTAGTTTTTCCTTTAGCATTAGATTGATGTTCCTGGTCCGTGAGGCCGTAAGGGTGTTTGTGTGTCATGAGCAAGAGGTCCGGCTAGTGCTATAGCCAGTGCCGGCCCATTTTAGGTCCAATCAAGGTGGCATGTATATATATCTCACATCAGGAGTCACAACTGATGGAATACTAAACTCACTATCCAAGCTGTTAGTGTGAGGTGAATCATAACCACAAGTGAGTGGCCATGTAACATCATGAAGTTTTCCTTTGCCTTTATCCACATTTCTCCCCCTCATTGACATACCCATGTCAATGGAAAAAGATGCTAAAGTCCTCAATCTACCTATCCAAGCACTAACAGATGTAGTAGCATCTTTAGAAGGCCTAGAAATTTCTGCACTTTCATGTGTATCTACATGTATATAAGTGTCCTAACAAACATCATCATCATTCATCAAGGTGATCTTATTCTCATGCCATGATTTAAGCTCATCAAATACTACATCTCTTGAGACCAATGTCTGAGAGTAGAAGGATTGTAGCATTTGTACACTTTCCCGTCTTGTGCATATCCAATAAAGATGGCCTTTTCTACCTTGATCAAGCTTCTTCCTGTTTTCATCTGGAACATGTACATATACCAAGCATTCAAAAACCTTAAGATGGCTAATGTCCGGCTTTATCCCATAAAGTCTCTCATGAGGAGTCACCTCATGTATCCTTGTTGTTGGTGTACTATTCATGACATACACAGCAATCATTACAGCCTTTGCCCAATATGCATTTGGTAGGCTCTTCTCATTCAACATGGCTCTAGCCGATTCCATGATTACCCTATTTTTCATTTCTACCACACCATTTTTTTGTGGTGTGTACTTGCATGTCAATTGCCTTTTAATCCCATGGGCCACTAAGAAATGATCAAAATATTTAGAGACATACTCTCCACCTCTATCAAATTTCAAGCATGAGATGTAGCAAGCCAATTCTTTCTCCACATGTCTCTTGAAGTCCTGAAAAGCATCCATGACATCACTCTTGTACTTCAGCACATACAACCATGTGTACCTACTATAGTCATCTATGAATGACACATAGTAATGTGATTCCCCAAGAGATGCATTCTATGAGGGTCCCCATACATCAGAATGTACAAGTTGTAGTGGTCTAGTAGTAGTGCTTACATGCCTTATAAATGGAAGCCTTGATTGCTTTCCAAATTAACATGACTGACATGCATGTCCCAATTCCACATGCTTGAACTTAGGGAGTCCAATTACAACTTGATCATGCTGCATATTCTTCAGATTTTGAACATTTACATGACTAATCCTTTCATGCCATATTTAAATGTCCATTATTGTAGCATTGTCATGTGAGTACATAGCAACATTTAATGTTGGAATTTTTGTATCCAATGTAAACATCTTGTCATTTCTTTCACCTTTAGTAATGAGTTTGCATCCTTGACCATACTCTTCAATGTAGCATCCATTTCTATTGAATTTAACTTGTAGATTGTTTCAACCATTTGTCCCACAGAAAGCAAGTTTTTGGTTATGGAGGGTACATGTAACACATCAGAGAGACTCTTTTTCCTATCACTATGCATCATCAACGGAATAGTACCTGTATGCATAATGTCATGCTACGTATCATCCCCTGTGCAAATATATCCATGAGTACCTTCTACCAATGTGTCAAACCACTGTCCATGAGGAGTCATGTGGTTAGATGCCCCTGAGTCTATATACCATACATCATCTGCTTTGCCTTGTGTAGATAACCCTTTCTTCACATGTTGCATAGCAAACAACTTGTCATCCTTCTGCATACCACTAAAAGAAGCATAATTACCATGTTACCTCCCTCTTGCTCTCTGATCATTCTACTTCTTGTAGCAATCCTTAGCTACATGCCCATATTTTCCACAGTAATGATAATCCTTATTTGCATTTGATTGTTGTCCATGACTCATTTGAGGCTACTACCAAGACTATTGCCCCTTCCTCTAGTTAAATAACCCCCTCTTCCACAAACATTTTAGGCGCCTCTATTTGCTTGAGGCTACCTATTTTGCCATTTAGTAGGTTGCTATCCACGGGCTGCATACGCATTTCCAGCACCTCTTCCTCTAAAATTTGATCTTTCTCTTCCACCTCTACCCATTTGATTTGAGTAGAAGATGTTGTCACTGTTGTTTTTAGACCCACTGGAACTTGTATTGTGTCCAAGTTTCACTTCTTCATGCAGTAGAAGGGCCATAAGTTCATCAAAGTCAGGCTTCTCCTCATGCACTAAAATGGAAGTGTCAAACTGCTTATACTCTTGGCCAAGTCCATGGAGGGTAGTGGCCACCAAATCATCATCCTCAACTTCAGATCCAATTGAGCCTAGTTGTTCTGCAATGGTTCTAATCTCACTGATATAGTCTTCAATAGACCTTCCATTCCTAGATATGTGGTGGAATTTTTGCTTCAGTTGTGTCTTTCTCACATGAACGACATGCCCATAAGTCTTCATCAATAAGTCCCAAGCAACTTTTGGGTAAGTAGATTTTGAAATTTGCATAGCCTTTGTGTGTGACACAGATAACGATAACCAATGCAAGATCTTGATCACGTTTTCCAACCATGTCCTATGTGCTTTTAATTGATCCTGTGTTGGAGGTCTATCCTCTGGTAGCTTGGGATCATCTTTAAGACCTGTGACTAGGTCCCAATAGCCTCTTCCAATTAAGAAATTAGACTTTCTTAATTTCCATAGAACAAAATTGTTGTAGTCTAGCTTCTCACCAACTATCTGAGAGATAGTGTCCTTCTCTCTTGTGTTTGCCATGTTTACAATCAAAATAACTCAGTTTAGTCTTCTAAGATGTCCGACTCCTTGCACACAACCAATAGTCTTTTTAATGAGTCACAACTTACATATATTCAAGTAATACTCATACATTTTGAACTTATTCTAGTTCATCTCATTTCAGACATCTAGCAACTATCAATACATGCATGACATTTTAGAATCCCAATCGCATAACATAAGTATGCTTTCTCTCAACTAAGATAGTTGTGGTTATGAGTAGCTGCACTAGTATCTCTATTGTGCTAGTAGTATGTTGTCCTTTGTTACGATGGTAGTTCAGACCACCACTTAGGGAAACCTCTTTGATAGTTCTTTTTGGCTTGGCCGTGTTGGAGTAGTCGGTTAGTGACTAGGTTTTGGTATCTTTGTCAGATTATGCTAGACCTACTTCTCCTAGATTTCATGCCTTGGTTTTGACAGGGGGTAGGGTGAGAGCTATGATGTGTTTTGTTGAGTATTTTTTGTATAAGCTTGATGCTCCTTTTGGTTGCGTATGTGAAAATTTGTTCATGGGATTCAATGGGTTGAGTTGCCCTATTGCGTGGTTGCCAATGAGGGATGGATTTTGGACCCACAAAAGTACTAAAAAATGTTCAAAAAATCTAGATTTCAAGGGAAAAATAAACTCTACCGAAGGTGGCATAGGCAATTGAGTTGATTTTAAGTAGTAAGCAGCCACCGAGTTCCCAAAGTGCTTTAAAAACCCACCAACTGACAATTTCAAAATTTTCATAATTTTTTCAACTATTGCATTGGATCTCAAGAGATGCCTAGCACCGAAGAGGAATTGCTAGAAATTTACAGACCTCGAATCGGGCGCTGGATGCGGGAAATAGGTCGCAAAGAGGGCCAAGATTGAGAACTAAAGGGGTGTGACCCTTGAGGGGCCCCTTGGGACCCCAAAATTTGTCAGAGGGTGTTTTTTTCAACCATGTGAAGGAAATTGATGCCATGGATGTGTAGGCGACGTGTTTTGGAGAGGGGGGTAATGCCACCTCATTACAACCCTATGAAGTGAATCCACTCAGCAGGATGCTACTTCTCTTAACTCTCCATTGCCACCCTTTCCTCCTCCAATGGTTGTCCGGATTGAAAGATCCTATTTTAGCATTTCTCTCTCCTCTCTCTCTCCCTTAAGAGGCAATTCATGTGGAAGAAGCCCTATTGGTGAATGCTCATTTGGTAGTGTACCGGATTGCTTCCAAATTGAGTGGGGCTAAAGATGGATGATTGGAGAAGGACTAATCATCAATGTTGGATTGTTTTGTTGTCCCGAGTCGAATTCTAAAAAAACCCACAACACACATATAAGTGGTATGCCTAATTTTTACAAATGAAATTTGCTTCTTTTTTATGTTTGATGGTCTAAATGAAATTCATATGGAATAAAAATTTGTTTGGATTTTGTTTGCATCATGATTGAGGGCTATGTATAAAAGAAATGCAGAACCGTAATAATGAATAGTCACAATAATTAAATTATAACCCAAAAATTACATTTTTATAGTAAAAATGTAGATTTTGTTGGTTGTTTCGGGTGGAAAAAGGAGATGCGTATAGGATAAAACTCTAATAAAAACCATTTCTTAGCTATCATAATCAATCACTAATCATAGATAAAAAATAACCTATTTTTATGCACAAATAAATAGAGAAAAATAGCTAAAAATGGAAAAAATAGGATTTTCGCATAATAAAGATCTAGAAAATTATGATTCATGGTTGTGGCTATATAACAAAGCTAAGGCATGAAGTTTGGCTTTAGTTTGGCTTTGTTTATGTGTCATAGTTCATGGGTTTTTTTGCTTTACGAGAAAAATACATAGGAAATGAGGCATTATACCTATGCAATGCAACACAACCTAAACATTGGAGGGAAAGGGTGAGGTTAAGAGATTAAGAGGGCTGAGAAGGTGTGAATCTTTGAAATATTTGATTGTTCATTTCATTTATAATTGCAATATTTCAATTTAAGGGGCTAATAACATGATAAATTAGTGCTATTCTCCATACATCGAAGCATATGTTTAGTGAAGATCATGAAAGGGCTGTTTTTTTCACATCACAAAATGTTGATTTGATAAATATTGTTTGTGTACTAGGATCATATTTACTATGCATGATGCATGACATGGTATCACTCATGGACTCCATAGCAATTGTCTTCCTAGGACATAACTTATACGTGGAGTGAAAAGGAGCCTAAGCTATAGGTTAGTTGTATAGTTTTCTTGGGACTATTTGGTGAGGATCTATATATTCAAGGATCGTACAAAACAAGAAAAGAGTGGAGTTTGTGTGTTATGTTTTATATGTTAGGCAATGCATCTTGGGACCAATCCCCTTGATGTAGGAGAGCTGCAGTGGAACCGCGACACTCAGTCGAGAGGTGCTTCCCTATGATTGTGATATGAGGTATTATACCTATATGTTATGGGATCTCCCTTTGAGGAGAAGGGAAGGTAAACATTAGAGTGGTCTTATTACAAACGCAAGATCGTATTTAGAGTTTAGTGTAGAGTGAGCCTTAGATGCTCCTCGCCGTGAGACCGTGTGGGGTGTCTTGTGTGTCTTAGAGGTCCGACTAGTGCTAGAGAGCCAGTGCCGAACCATTTTAGGTCCCAACATAGATTGAATCATAGAAACATGAATCAAGAGGAGAGAGGAGAGAGAAATACTAAATTCTAAAATCTCCATTTGAGCAGCCATTTTACACATGAAACGTAACGACTGGAAGTGAAAAAATCAAGGAATCCATGGAATTGATCAGGTTGGGTGCTCCTTTGTTTCCTCTCAACTCCCCATCCATCAAATTGGCATGAGGGAGAGGGCCTCGTTTCTCAACAGTCGTCAAAAAATAGCAACCTCCCCCCCTTAATTTGGAAAATTTAAAATATGCCATTTTGTTAGGCCCCAAAGACCATGCCACTTAAGCTTCAACCCAATTATTGGCCTTCCCAGTGCACCGCCGACTTCAGTTTCTTCCCCATCTAGTGACCAATTCCATATCTCAAAAATCTTATGTGTTCAGCTTGAGGTCTTGAATGGCCACAAGTCATCTTACTTTGGTCTGACACTCAAAAAAATTATGCCATTGGAAATTCAAAATTCTCATTTCGGTCTTCCATGGGTACTTGAAATCATCGGATGATCTCCATTTGCCGCTTGCATCGGGCTTTTAATTTTGTGTTATTTGTGTTAAATATTTATCATTCTACTCTTTTCAAGCAGTTCTTGGAAATTTAATCCTGCTCTCAGATAGACATTTACTTTTCATGTGGATCATTGTACCTTTGTTTATTTGGTTAAACAACAAAATGTTACACTGTGATTGGCTCGTTGGATTCTATTGTAGGAATTTGAGTACACAGTGGTCCATCACCTCGAAACTTAGCATATCATTGTGAACATTTTGTCCCGCCTAGATTCTAAAGAACCACAAATAGATATTGATGATGAATGTCTAGATGCACAACTCTTTGTTATAGCAACAGATGACATAGACCTTGAGCCACCACACCCTTCATGGTCCTAGTATGAAGAGATGATGGATTTCCTAAAAGTAGGGGTATCGCCACCCCACCTCCAAAAGGACCATTCAAAATAAGTGGCTCTCTACAGCTAGCATTGTGAGGTCATCATGGGCCAATTTTACTAGCAGACTCTATCTACAGTGCTATAGAGAGTGGTCCTACTGATGGACCAACCTGTTGTCTTGGAAAAAGCACACCAAGGAGTTATTGATAATCACTTTACTTTTGAGGTCACAATCCAAAACATCCAACAATTTAGACTATGGTAGCCAACAATGTAGGAGGATGTTTGCAAATGGATCCAACACTATGACTCTTGCAAATGAATAAGCCAGTAGCCCAAAGCTAGAGATCACTTACCACTCCAACCAATCCTTCCACTAGAACTTTTCCAAAAGTGGGGATTGGTTGGACCCAACTTTGTAATTGCTGCCTACACCCACAATAAGTACATACTCATGACAACTAAGTAATGTACTACTAAGTTGGTAGCTAAATTCTATTCAATGATATCTTTACCAAGTATGACATGTTGATTGAATTGGTTAGTGATTGAGATATACACTTTTTCAATAAGGTCATCAAAGAGCTCACATCATTTTTTCTAATTGTCCATAAAAAGTCATCTTCTTACTATTGACAAGCCAATGGTTTAGATGAATCCACCAATAAAGTTCTATACAAGATTCTCACCAAATTGGTAGATTAGCACCAAAAATATTGGGATACCGAGATTTCCATCGCACTATGGACCTTTCAAACATCTTTCAAGGTTGTAGTTGGCATGACTCCCTACAATCTGGCCTTTGGATTGGAAGCCATTACGCCACTAGAATTTGTAGTCCCCAATTTCTAACTCGTGGTATGAGATTAGCTAATTCTGGAGAAACTCCTCCTATTCTAGATGGAAGCCATTGCTTAGCTAAAAGAAGATTGCATGTATAGCACCTATATCTTATCAGAAGTCTAAGATTGAGAGACACACCAAGTTAATCGATTATCCAAGAAGTCTTTTTTTTGCAAAGGCCATCTTACACTAGTTTTAAAAACTTGGATAGGGAAACCCCTCAGTAAGCTAAATTTCTAGTGGAGTGATGTTCTAGATATTCAATCAAATTTTAGGGTAAGTTGCCACCACCAAGGCCTGCTAATGGATTTGGGCTATGGCATTACCACATGGAGAGCTTCCACTTAAACCTACATGCCTCCTGGTCTCCCCAATAGTAGCAGCTTTGACACCCCCAATCTCACCTAGAGATGGCAACCACTACAAAGCCTATCCCCCAACCTAGTCAAGGAGCCCACAAAACGTGAGAAAGGACAAGAACTCAAAGGTGAGGTCCCCATTGAAGACCAAGTTCTCAAAACAAAGGACCACTAAGAGAGCAACCTTGATAAGTAGGCCGCAACACAAGCACATCCCCACCAGGAAACCCCAAACCCGTCCTCATTGAAGAAGTCCATCTCAGCCACCAGCCTCTCCTCAAACTCACCCTCTTGAAGTTGAGGGGTCAAGAGGACCCACAAGAGGACAAATCCCAATAGGAAACCAATCCCCTAGCCAAGTGGATAAAGACCCTACAACCGTGATGGAACCCACCCTAACTACCACACTTGTGCCCCTTGTCCTCATCTTAAGAGATCTCAAATTGAAGATGGATATTTGGATAGTGAACTTTCTCAACAACTTCCTAACATGGCAACAACACCACCAGCAACAGGAGCTTACCATGCAAGTCCACTGTCGAAAGCAGGCAAATATTGTCCTCTTTAAGCAATGTTTCTAGAGAGATGCTATGCTCTATGAAAATTGGCAATGGTTGGAAACATGCCAGAACGCCCAGCTTGCCTTTGCCAATGATACCCAAGATAAAATCCTAGTGATAGGAGAGGGAGAATGTGTTTCTCCAAGCTGAGTGGTTGGAGTGGAGAACTCAAATGGTGGATCCCACGTGCCTTGGAGATAATTGAGGAACTCTAGCAAGATTACAAAGCAAGAATGTTTGGAGCGAAGAACTCAAATGGTGCAACCCCTTTTGACTTGGAGATAATTGAAGAACTCTAACAAGATTACAAGAAAGATTGGATTGCCTATAGGGAGAAGCTAAAACAAGACCTTGAGCTATGATGACAGAGTCCTTCTCCCAACTACCACCTTTGCCTAATAGGCTGGATGAAGTGGATCCCTCCCACCCAACCACTAATCATAGTAGCCCCATCCCCTCCTTAGTAGAAAGGAGAGAGTGCCTCCACTAGATCTTCCCCAATGTATTCTAACCTCTGGCTCAATGGCCAAATTCAAGCTCATTTCCCTATGGGAGCTCTCACTCATTTCAGGAGGGAAACTCTTAAGTAGAACAATGATGCAAACATCTTCTTCCGTTTTAATGTTGATTCCTACAAGTTGGGTTAGAAGTCCTTCCATGTAATTTAGATGCATGGCAAGTGATGTGTTGGACTTCATTTCAAGCTTGAGAAACTCAAGTAGGAGACCATACTTTGATGATTTATACTGTGCACTGAACAAAATGTCAAGTCTCTTCCATGTATCTTGCGAGATCTCACAGTTATCCACATGGTGGATATAGTTGTCATCTAGCTCTAGTTTGATAATGGCCTGATCCCTATCATCATTCTTTTGCCAAGTGACAGCAAGATCCACATCACGAGGCTTTTATTTTCCAGTGGTAATGGCCCAAAGGCCCTTCTTCATCAGGATAAGTTTGATGCGGGTCTGCTAGGTATGAAACCTGATTCCTTTGAAACGGGCAGTTGGAGAGTCTTTTCCCATGTTAGATTTGTGAGAATAGCAGCAAATCAGCTTCAAAATTATCAAATTTAAGCAGTAGAAGAGTTGGCTGAGATGTGTCAAAAGACACAAGTGTTTAGATCACTAAAATGATGTCAATAGACACTATGTTTCTTCCTTGAGTCTTCCGAATTTGCAAAACTCCTTCAAGTTCTTTCAGATCCAAATTTTCCACTTCTTGATTTGATGATGGGACCTTCATATTTGAGTCCTTGTGGGTTGTCTTAGGTGGTAGGAGAGAGAAAACGATGAGATATTTGAGCTTGGTGTGAAATTTGGCTATGGAGTCACAGTTAGGGTTTTTGAAGGTAGCCTAGTTTTTTTGACATTGCAGGAGCTACACTTGATCATTTTGAAAACTTTTTTTATGAAAATGTATCTCTCTTCATGCTTTACCAAATCCCCATGATGATGGTCATGATTGATGCTTGATTCAAGCGCGTAGGGCTGACGATAGCAGCAAGCAGTGCATTTTGTCAATATTTTTCCACGTTTTCATCAATGATGGTCGCAATGTGTATCAATCTTGATCTTTGGTGTAAAATAATGGAGCGCTTGATTTTGAGGAAGATTTCTCTAGAAGGCATCATGATCAATGGTGGCTTGTAGTGTGAGATCCATAAGCTCTAAGATGCCTAGGTACTGCTTGGCTATGGAGGCCATAGAACAAAACCTTAGAGAATTGAAAATGCTGAGTTGTAGATGAGGCAATGTCAAGTTCTAAGATGATATAGAGAAGCAATAGTAGTGGGAAACACTTCTCCAAAAGGAAGCTTGGTAAGATTTGGCCTCTGGAGTGAGATACAAGAGCTTCAATCTGACAGGGTGCTGTTGGCTATGGCAGCCATGAAGGCAAGCTTGAAGGTGGAGATGGAAGGTGAGTTCATAGACTGAGACTGAGCTGATTAGAGATGGATTAGAGGTGAAGATCTACTAAAACAAACTAAGTCATGCTCAGTTGAGCTCTGATACCATGTTAGAATACACGGGATCTAGAGCATGGAAGATGCGGAAGCTATGGAGGTTGAAAGAGGAAAAGGAAACTCATGAAGACATTGAACCTGACAAGGAAAAATTGTTACACAAGTGAATTAGGTTCCAAGATTGAGACTTGGACTCATAAACACAATCTTGTGTATTGACAGTGACATGACACTTTACCGGATAGAAAATAGTACTATCATTGCATTAGAAAAAAGAGTGCAAGTACAATGCTTTATAGGAATTGAGTGGTGCCGCTGTCGTGATGCTGCGCATCTGAGTCGTGAACACCTCCATTTTTGTTGTGCATTTGTGTTAATTTCTGCGTGTGATTTATTGTTTGTGTGATGCTTTTTAATAATTCGCATCCAATGTATATATTCCCTTAGTGCATACGCATGATTTTGTTTGGATGCATGATGTGTCACCATTGCTCCTTTCTCACTGAAATCCTCATGAGAGATTGATAATATATAAACTGTCAGAGGCTGTCATAGTGGTTGATCAGGTTGTGAGGAGGATGAATTCCGTCAATAGGACTGAAATGCTGATTGCAAAGAGATGTCAGACATCAGATGTTGCGGAAAATCACTACGTCAGGAGCAAGGAGATGAACAAAGGCTTTATGCAGAACATGAACAAAAATTAATGCCCTTATTACGAGATTAAGTGGATGATGATGCTGTGTCATTGTGGTGAGGAGAAAAGGAAGGGAAAAAGGAGACTAATTGGGGAAAAGAGTATTTTTGAATGGCAAAAAGAGAGGGAAAAAGAAGGGGATGATCTATCTAGAGGATGGCGGTTGCTATTCTGGGGGGGGATCTTCTTCCTTCCAGCTTCAAATCGAGGTCACTAGTTTATTGTCCGCTATCCTGGGTGTTGCATAATCTACTATGTTCATGGGCTTTGCAGCACTCCCGTAAGACTCTGTGACACTCAGTTCTCGCATCCTTCACCCCTGCAGAACAAGTCCAGCATCAAGGGAAAACATTCTCCACCGGAACTTTGAGCTACAATGGAATGATCGTGAAGAGCATCTTCTTGTACTGATAAAACTGCTACGATAGGAACTCCTTGATGCCGCACAATGCAACTACTCCAGCTATTGTTGTGGTAGAAACTCATTGATGCCACACAATGCAGCTGCTCCGGCTATCGTCGATGGCTGGAACTCAAGAAACCGTAGATCTCGATTGACAAGGCATGGAGAACCCGTTGAGCACTGTTGCTTAGCCCGACTCTTCGCATTAAGTAATCAAAGGAGGGAGGCAGAAGGGAGATAATCACTACAGAGACATGCTTTTTGGGGGGAAAAATCAGTATGTTGCTCGGGGATTCCCTTCACAGATATAATGGAAAATACAACCATCACCAGTGAGTCCTCCCTCGATCAGAATCAGTCCCTCCCCTGCTTGTCACCTTCCTGGTGAATTTGCTGCAACATGTCAGGCAGCGCAGGCTTTCCCTCCGCCTGGAGTCATCGATGCCGCTGACCCCAACCATGTTGTGCACCCTTATGCTCGCATCTCCAGCGATAGCTCCTCCCTCGGTCACCATATTGTGCGCAGACTGTTCGAAATCAGCATCCAGGACGCTTTCTCCGTGCCTGGAGATTTCAATCTGATGATGAACGATTTGATGCTTCACAGTATGCATTCTTTGGTGGAGATGTAAGCCAAGAGGTTGAACTTGACGGCCTCTATCTTCTTCACCCTCTACACTCTCAAGTATGCACCCATACCATGCATGGTCAATCCGAAACAGTGAGGGTGCAGCCCATACCCACCGCAAATTCATGACGGCTTGCACCTTCCCTGATAGCGCCTCCAACATGTTTTTTTTCCATGACGAATCTTGACTAGCACTTGGTATAAGGCCGACCCTTCTCTGCTGCCGTTCAATCTGCCAACACTACTCTCCTTGACGCCTTCAGCACAGGCTCCCATTTACTGCTGGATTCTTCACAAGCATGGCAGCTATAATCTATGTATCAATGGTTCTGCACAGCTATATACTCTCAGTAGTTTTCTCAGGAGTTCGAGTTTTTGCCTTACTGTACTATGTGATTTCATACTTTCCTGGAGGTTCAGCAGGAATGCGTTTCCTTTCATCCATGGTTACATCCTCTGTCTTGAAGTGCTTTGGTCGTTAACACATCCATATACCTGTGGCTGCTGAAATTGGACAAATCATATGGTTTCTTACTAATTTTGTCTTAGTGCTTCCATTGACCTGATGTTACTTGAACAGAAATGCATAAAGAGGTCGGTTGCTTTACAATATGGACTTTGCCCTGACCTTTACTTCGAGCCTTGAACATTGATAAAAGGATAAAAAAATCATTTAGTGCAGCTGATGCAATTCCGGGCCTTCAATCTGTTTCCTGTTCTCTCAAAATTAAAAGACACAGAAGGAATTTTGTTTGCCAGAAATGGATTTGCATTACAGAAAATATAAGAAAACAGAGATATGTCCATCATTTGCAGATTCTGAAACCTGAAAGTATGATTGGCATAGGTGCTTAGGGTCTTCATCATGAAAAGAGCCTTTCAATATTGAACAGAAGTATGTGCTGTTCTGTCACAAATTGCAGCAGGAGCAACTAATTTCCACAGTCACAGTAGGATACAGCGGTTACATATGCTTTGAACTTTTAGTTGTGATATTGCCCTTTCCTTTAGCCATGAATCCATTCAACAAAAGTTGGAAGTTCTGATACTATTTAGCTTGCAATTAGCTTTGATGGTGGCTACATTACAGGAGTTTTCTGCCAATGTCTCACATCTAACTGTCAATCTTGTGTCATTCCTAATCAACTCAAAGGATGGACAACTTGTTGTAACTGCTTTCATGTATGAAAGAGGTGATCACTACAATAAATGCTGATTTGAAGAACAGGGCAAATATCATGAATGAACATGCTGAAGTGAAGAATGTTTTTCTACTGACTGCAACTGTCAACATACACCTGAATGTAAACAGTTTATGAGATACTTCAGATTATTCTGAACATGAATTTCTTGTAACTCATTTGACAAGCAATATAGTGAACTTTGACAGCCACTATTTGAGTTTTTCTTGTTAGCCTCATTTCTTGCTGTACCTTGAACCCCGTGTTTTGCAGCTCTTGCACGAATTCTTCGACACCGCTTTCTCCTATTGTGCATATGGGATTCTGGTCCTGAGCCCTCACTGCTCCTCACAAAGGGACTAAAGTAGGTGTGATTGTAAATATTTCAACACTCTTATCTTCTCTTCTCTTCTCTTATCTCACACGTGGCAATGGAGCTTGGAGTTTGGAGCTTGAGGATTGAGCTTGCTTGAGCTTGCACCTTGGATCCTAAAGCTACCAAAAAGCTCGTGGGAGGAGGAAACTCGATTGGGAAAGAAGGTAAGCTCACTATACTTGTAGGTATGAGAGAGTGCATGGCTATGTGAGAGGTAGCCATTGCACTTGGTGCCAAATCCTGAACTTGTTGATATCGAGGTATCACTATTAGAGGAGGAAAAGAAGCTAAAAACTAAGGAAGAACCAAGCACCTCTAGAGATGAACATGTATTATACTTTAGCAACAAGTACAAAGGAAAGAGAGATCATCTCTTCTATGACTTCTACAAAAGGACTGGACACACCGAGAAGTTCTGCCATGCGAGAAAAAGGTCGCAAAAGGCCTATCTAGTTACAGACAAAGAAGAAGAAGAAAATAGAACAAAGGAAGAAGAAGAAGAAGAAGAAGAAGAAGACAACCAAGAGAAGGATAAACCTCATCAATCCTTCTATTCAGATAGACTTTTTTAGCTTCGCATTTCCTAGCCCTAATGCCTTAGACATAAACTTGTAAAATCCTTAGTTAGCCTTGTACTACAGCCTTTGTACACTTTGTGAGGCCCCTGCTACAGCCTCTGGATGTCCATCATGTTTGTGGTACCCATACATGGCCTTTTTGCGACAGCCTCTAGAGATTTGCTATTTTATGGTGTGCCCACACTTTGCAGGTATTGCTTTCATTAAACCCTCTATACGCTTTGTACTTCTGGTTTTGATTGAGGAGGGGTGTTTGAAACATTTGCAATCACACCTACTTTAGTCCCTTTATGACGAGTAGTGAGGGCTCACGACAAAAATCCCATATGCATAATAGGAGAAAGTACCACCACTCAATTCCTATAAATCATTGTACTTGCACTCTATTTTCTAATGCAATGATAGAACTCTTTTCTGTCCAATAAAGTGTCATGTCATTGTCAATACACAAGATTGTGTTTATGAGTCCAAGTCTCAATCTTGGAACCTAATTCACTTGTGTAACAAATTTTCCTTGTTAGGGTCAATGTCTTCATGAGTTTCCTTTTCCTCTTTCAACCTCCATAGCTTCCGCATTTGCCATGCTCTAGATCTTGCATATTCTAACAAGAAGAAGAAGAAGAAGAAGAAGAAGAAGAAGAAGAAGAAGAAGAAGAAGAAGAGAGGAGAAGATGGAGAGCTTCTCTACCATGGTCCCCACACACTCACTCCCTCAAAATTCCTCTCTCAAGCACAAGCACAAGCAAGAAGAAGAAAAAGAAGAAGAAGAAGAGAGCTAATTTTGATCACACACAAGAATGAGCTTATTCATTCACTTTTTTCCTTTTATACATGCCCTGCTTCTCTTTGGGTGCCCATCTCTTTTTACGTGATTGGCCATTTTAGCCTAGGTCCTCTTCTCCTATTCCTTTCCTACTTACATTGTTCCTTCATCCATGCCCATCTACATTTACATTGTTTCTTCATCCATGCCCATCTACATTTACAAATTGCATAGGAGGGCGCCTATCACTCTTTTATAGGGATTTAGGATGCACTTTTATATTTGGAGTATATTTGAGATGTGCCTTTACCCTTTTGCACTTTCCCTGGACTTTTAATTTTTCTTCTTAAGTTTTTGGACATTTTCCTCCTATTTTTTCATTGGCCTACCTTATTTTAATTTGTTTTGTGTCTTCTTTACTTTATTTTACTTTTTAAACACCAGGGTTAACATTAACCCCTCCTAGGTGAGTGTTAGTCCCATGGCACTTGTTGGTGAGGACTCGGGTGGTTAAAGGTTTTCCATGTGGGCCAATGATGGGGCTCTAAGGAGATTGGCCATGGAGAAGAAGCACAAGAAAATGAATGAGAGGTTATGGAGGGTTAGGATAGGCTGAGTGGGTGATGGGGGACTTTGAGGTTGGTGGCTGATCGCGGTTTGTTGAATGTACCTAAAAAGGAAAAGGGAGTACACTTCCTGGGGGTGTGTCTACCTCACCCTACGGTGCATGATGTCCATGTTAGTGGAACTAGGAGTTGGGTTGAGCCCATGGTGTTGTCCCAAACTTGAGGACCCAATTCATGTACAAAGGGAGGTGTTGTGGTTGGGTGTGACTTAGGGAGACAAGCTCGTAGGCGAGTGTAAAATCCCTAGGTGTGTCCTGCCCCCTTAATGTGCCCTAAGTGTGAAGCGGGTGAAGGGGCTAGGGACATAATTGTCCCTAGGTATAGTGTTTCTGGCACTCAAATGATATATAAGGATTCCATTTCATCCTTTTCTTCTGCTTTGTCTTTTGTCCTTTCTTTGCCTTATTTATTTATTTTTCTCTTTTCTTTTTTTGTTAGTTTTCTTTTTAAATGTAATACATTGGAAGGGAGCATGCTAGACATCATCCCGATGCTCTTCACAAGAGCTACACTACGAGGGGGCCTAAGGGACTTGGTAAGGAAGGGTCTACTCTACAAGCAGCTCTTTGGGTTAATGCATACATTTAGGGGTGTCGCTGATAGAAAGGGGTGGTTGCACTTGGTGAAGTAGCTATCATTTGTATACTTGAGGATGGCCATATAAAATGAAGGAGGAGTGTGGCCCTCGTCATAAGACGGGGGCCATCGCACAGCTATCAATTGCTACATTTAGATAAAAAAAGAATGACAATAGTCAAGCCTCTTTCGCTATGGGCTTTTTCTTGAGAAAAATTCTAAGTACCCTAAGATAGTTACATGTAGTAGTAAAGGTAAGCTAAGGGCAAGATAAAAACTTGTTAAGGAAGTGCATGATGGATGGGCAGATGTTATGCTTGGTGAAGATTAGGAACTCCTTTGGACTCCTTGCATTCACGTTGTAGATCCTCTGAAAATCATACCTGCATTCACATCTCAGTTATAATCTATGTCTATTCTTTGCGGATATGGCATGCAGGTGGGATCATTGCACTCGTTTGGTATGGTGATATAGAAGGCCATCCAAGCATTGAGGTTGGAGTTCCAAACATGTCACTACCATTTTGATTGGGTTTCAATAGTCTTTGGAATCTCCAAAATGTGTCTTGCCAATAGTCCATAGGCTCTCTCTACCATCTTGTAGGGTGTCTTGCTCTTTCCTTTGTCCATCTATGCCTAATCACCTGCTCCACCACTCTTAGAGACAAGACCCTTTCTAAGGAGTGAGGGTAATGGAAGGAGGATTCAAATGGTTGGTATTTGTTCTCCCACTGCTCCTCCTGGGCCAAGTTTACAAGATAGCATTCTTCTCTTTGCAAGATTTGGACTTCACTAACTTGATGTGGCTTTGCTTGGAGACTCCTTCCTACCAACTCCGCCTACTCTCTCTACTTGTGCTTCTTTTCCACAACTCTCTTAGGGGTGACTTTCTCATCCTACTCTTTTGTTTGTGGGTACATGTGCTATGGTGGGCTTGGCTCATGTGGCTACTGTTCTTTATCTTGGCCTTGCTCAAAGTCTATCCCTTATTCTCTTGGCGATTCCATTAGGGCTGCAATGGATGGTTGAGCTACCCTTGGTTATTAAGTCCAAAATTCCATCATACCCTTGTATTAAAGATCTCTGAGTATGATAAGGCTTTGCTATCCTATAGAGATGGTAGGGGTTTTCTCTGGTTCCATCATTTTCATCCTATAAGCTTTGAGAACAAAGTTATTTTAGCTAGGGATGGTCTATAATGAGGGATAGCAAAGGATGAAGCCCAATCATATGCCATGATTGCAATCAACTCCCTTGTAACTCAAGATATTGATCATGTATTATTTCTTTATTATAAGCATGATCCTAAGATAGGCTACTATATGAGGCCATCATCTTTGGGGTCAAGCTCTATAATTTTCATACTAAAAAAGGGAAATTGGTGGTAGCATCATTGGTAGTTCATGCAATGGGTGTATTGGTGATACTTTTTGATGTAGCTACCATTGAAAAATTTGATTCCCTCTACCTCAAGAGTCTCATGTTCAACATTGCTAGTAATAATAATTTGATTTACATGGAAATAATTAATATATTTAATTTTATATTTTATTTATGGCCTTTAATGGAGTAGAGAAATCCTAGATTTCCCTTGTTGAAGCCTCTTTACTTTAAATACAATATTAGTGAGTTTGGGAATCTCCCAATTTCCATTTTTTGAATACCAAAAAGGTGGCACTCGGATAATATGCCCATAAGTTTCTCAAAACCATATGATCTGACCTATCATTGTGAAGCGCTTGAAAGATAGAATCTATTGAGCTATAGAGCGCTCGATTTAGAGTCATAGTGTCCAAGCTATAAAAAATTCAAAGATTTGACCACGTGTCCCAAACTTATGGAAAATTCCCATATTCCCCAATATGGTGTTTTTATATGCTTATCAAACCATTATTATTGCATAGCCATCCTAAATATCTAGATAAAAAATTCCACTAGCATTATGATGTCATTATTATCATAACTTAATTTGAATGGGGTTTGATCAATGCCCATTTTGTAGGTTATGATGGGTCCAAAACACTAGTACAACCTTGTTATCCCAACTACTTTGGAAGGAGGAAGAAATTTTTGTTAGCACATTGATGAGAGTCTTATTCCTTAATTTTTCTTGGC
Source organism: Lygodium microphyllum (assembly GCF_053477565.2). Classification (NCBI taxonomy): domain Eukaryota; kingdom Viridiplantae; phylum Streptophyta; class Polypodiopsida; order Schizaeales; family Lygodiaceae; genus Lygodium; species Lygodium microphyllum. The sequence goes on along the minus strand of NW_028229515.1, from coordinate 3,604,527 downwards.
CATTTTCTTTGGGATAGTAAGGTGGCCGTGATTTTCAATGAATGAGCACAAAAATGAATTATAGATGAGGAATCGATTTGTTGGATAAAGTGTGTGCAGTCATGAAAAAAATCTTGAGGGAGCAACTAGATTTAGAGATTACCTACTCCCATAAGAACTTTTTTTTTGCCTTAACATCAATCTTACGAGTGACCTCACTTGAGCTTTCTTCATTAGGTGCCATAATGATATACTTAGTCTATGAGTATTGGATTGCAAGACTTATAAACCCTACCAAATCAATTTCCCAATTCTTCAAATATTGATAGGCTATCAATGGCATAGGTTCCCTTTTATCCTTTGCCATTGGCACTTTTGTCCATTGACATTCATCACAACATTTGACAAATTTGGTAGTGTCACAGAGGGTAGGCCAACATACCACTTAATATTGTGGGATTTTGTAAGCCATAGAGTGTCCTCTTGTGACTTCCCCAATGTGCTCTTATCTAGATGTTTATCTTATGTGATATTTGCATGTTCTCAACAAGTTATCATGGCCTAGCCAGCCTAATTACCTAGTAGTGACCTAATAAGATTGCATTTTGAGAATCAACAGAATCAAGCTAAGGCATTTTTGTTGGATGTCGATTGAGTATTCCTTTTTCTAACACATGTATGATGTCATCAATCCATTATGGGGTGAGATCTACTTTATAAATGTCTCCTTCATCTTGAGATATTTGAAACAAGTGTGCATCAATGAAGTCATCCATGATACCATTTTCTATTGGTTTGCAAAAATGGAGTGTTATCATTGTAGCAAGAAAGGACACTACAAACGAGACTGTTTTCAATTGAAAAAGAGAAAGCCAAAAGAAAAAACACTAAAGACAACAAGGCTAAGAAAAAGAACAACCAACCTACAAAGAAAAGCAGTGTGAAGATAAAGAAGGTAAATGTGACGGTGATGTATTGCCATCAGCTTCTCTCTTCTTCTACCACTGCTATCTGCTTCGTAGCATCTCGAATCTTTTCATTTTCCTTTTGCAGGTCTTTGTACATCACTACCAACTCATCAAAATTGCATTGTAGGCTTATGAGGCTTTGCGTTTTCATCACAAGTTTTGCTTGCCATCTCTCTTCTTCTCCTCCCTTGGCCTCAAGCTTCTCCTTTATCTCCTTGATCTCTCTTTGATACATGGCTACTTGATGGGCTCTCTCTAATTGAGAGGAGGCTGCCATTGTCTCCCTTTCAGCCTCGAGCTTAGATACAGCTATTTTATTGTCTTTATCTGCCCACTCCAACTGTGATAGGAATTCCTATATATAATCATCGTAGTTCATAGACAATGGCAGTGCAGTGGGACTAGTGGTTGTAGATACTTCTATCTTCTACTTTTTGCAGTCCCATCTAGATTCTGCATCTACATTTGCTAGTCTTTTTGCTCCCATCTCATACGGTTCTTGCACTTGCATCTTGAGTTGCCTCTTTATTAACCAGGAACTACACCCAGGCCACAAGATTGTGGGCATCCACCATGGTAGAGGAGTCTTGGGTGGGTGTAGTGACTGGGGCGGAGAGTAGTAGGACGAGTCGTATGGGGTTGATTAGACCCTTGCCCTTTTCCTCGGTCACTAGGGTAGGTAAGATTTTGGGTACTTTGGAGATGGTGCTTGGACCCTTGTGTTTGGGTGGACTCATGGCAGCCAGCTCTTCTTGCCTAAAAGGTTGCTCCATTGAGAGGTGGATAGACAGGGCTATGTCTTCTTCCTCTTTCTTCCTGAGATCTGCATCTTTCTCCTAAGCTCCTTTCTTTCTCTCCTCCTTAGCTTTCCATGGATTCCTCTTTTATTCTCTTTGCCTTGTCCCTTTCTTTGTTCTTTTCTCTTTCTTTGTTTTTTGTGCTCTTGGACTTGCTTTGGGCTCCATGTAGTTCTGCTTTCTCTTTCTTCCCACTCTCTTCCTTGGCCTTCTTCTGTGGAGTCTCTTTCTTTGATTTCTTGGCCCTTCTTTGGCAAGATTGTGTGTCTCACTCTCCTTATTCCTCACTCATAGTCCTTTTGCTAGACTGCTCCTATCATTGGTGTGGAGGGGACCTATCTTGTGTCTCACCAACTTCCTCATCTTCTTGTGCTTTCCCTAGTGCCTCTCTTATGATGGCCATGGATTCTGTTCATAAATGCATTGTACCTTTGGCTAGAGAATAGGGTGTGCACCATTTTGGCCTAAATTTGGACTTTGGGGTCAGGGATGTGAGCTAGGTTGATGGCATTGTGGGTGTGGACAATTGCTTTGTCCATTCCCAACATGTCATACACATCCCTTTTTGGCCAACTTCCCACTTTTTTGGATAGGCCCAGTGCTTTCTGTACCAACTCAGGGGCTCAGCTCAATTTCTTGGCAAGCTTTGTTCTCTAGATGTACAATGATGGTGCTGCAGTTCTTATTGAAGGTCCAAAGGAATTTCATGCACTTCTTGTAGTAAACGGCTTGGCTCACCTTCTTCACGTACTTCTGCAGCTTGCACTACTTCACCAATTTCCTGATGACTAGCTCCTCCATGACTATGCTTCTAGATTCAAGATATGTCTAAATTTGAATTGATTGTAAGCCCTAGTTTCCAATGAGAGGCCATACTTTACCTGCTCCTCCTTCAAGAATGGAAGTTTGTTGCTTTTCTCTTGACCTACCATTGTAAGTATTTGTCATAATACCATAATTCACCATTAGTATTTTTCATATCATTTTTGCAGAAAGACTTATAGGTGATGAAATAAATGCATATGGAAACTTAAATGCTCAATTAAAAGAAGATAAAATTTCTCTTAAATAGTCCATGTTTTTTCACAACAATTTATGTTACTTTTCCTCAATCACAAGTTGATTTTCATCCATTCTTTTCCTCTTTTGGTTTCATTCATCTTATAGTTTGCTTCACCATTCATCTTACATGTTTGTTCACCTTACCCCCTCTCCTTTAGAATTGAGAAAAATCTATCCTAGGATTAAGGTTTGAGAGTTCACAGGCATTCATTGCATACTTGTAGTATTTTACCTTTGCATGTGCCAATCATAGAATTTTGGATTGTATTTTAGATTAGCATAGTGGTCCATGTTGAAAGGACAAACACCTACTTGAATGAGTGATGTAGGTGAGAACATATGTGAGGAAATCAGAGGAGTCTATTTGACTAAAAATGTGTAGCTCCTCCTCAATCAGGTTGTGATCTAAATACAAGTTGGTTAGGAGGTGTTATTCCATGGGTTGCTTATGAATGGTGGTCAACACCCTATAGGAGATTGGAGCTACATAAGTGGGGTCATACACCAAGGTTTTGATGGCACATCGTTGCTCACCATTGGTCATGATTGGAAGGTCTTTTTCTCCCATTGAAGTTAGAGAGCATACCATTTCCTCAAGAAGGAGAAGTCACAGTCAGCTAGCTTTGTTAGCTCTTCTAGGTCTTGGCATGTTGCAGCAACTTTGCTCTTGCAATATGATGGGATCAGCCATTGTGTGCAAGCTTGCTCTCAAGAGATCTCATTTTCAATCAACTCCTTGGCTACTTCAAGAATCTTGATGAACAGGAACTCATAGTTCTCCCAAGTATATGGCAAGGAGTGCACTTCCATTGCTAATGTCTTATCGAGGAGGCCTAAGTCTAGTGGTTCATAGTTCCTATCTAGCATGGTGAATGTGGCATCCAAGCATCTGATGCAAGTGAATAAATTGTCCCCTATGTTTATGGCTATGTCCATGGCCATTGTAAGGATAGATTTACGCGAGGGTTTGAGGTCTCTGGGATATTGAGGTTTTGTTGAGCTAGATAGCTCAACTATTGATGCCTATCTTCTAGGCTATTCAATGTGGAGTCTGTCAGCCACTTATGCAATATATTGCTCCTGCGGGGGCCTAGTTGATGTACTACTTTTGGATTGTGGAGCAGTTGGGACACTAGCATTGTTAGATTGAATTGATCTAGGGCTCGACGGGTAGTAGCTTTGGTTGATAGACTCCGTGAGATTCTATGGATTTGGTGCTTTTTAGGGCAATGGATTTCTTGTCCCTAGTTGGCTCACCACTTTGTTGAGATGGGCTAGAGGGCTTGGATTGGGGAGCACACATACCATTCCTCGACTTGAGAAACCAAATCTAGCTTTTGCCTTTGTAGTAGCCTTGAGCGCAAAATAGGTATTTGGGTACCCATTGCAGCTCAGTTGTTCATCCACTTTGGTGGCACCAGCTTTGCCTTTTAGGCCTAGGTCATGATATTCTATGGTCACATGTTCGTGAGGGTTTTGGCTTCTGGGAAGCTGTAGTTGTTGTTTGGGCGCTTATTTGAGCTTCTACTCAATGGTCTTGGATGTATTTCCTTTAGGCTGCAACCAACTTGTCTTTGCAGGATGGGTCAAGTTACAACCCCCCTTAGTGGCATTGCAGGCTTTGATGGATCTACGCTTCACTTGATGAAAGCCATCACAATCCAAACATTACCAATGGTAAGGTGAATGCACACTACGAGTCGTAGTCGACATTGCATTATACTTGTTTCTTGAATGCACATCCTAGCAGTGATTCCTTACCAGTGGTCTTAGTGTTAGGCATCACATAGAAGATCACAAGTAGGCATTCAATATCAATAGATACTGTCCTCCAAATGGATTGAGTTTAGTGTTGCTAGGCTGTAGTTGTTGGGCCTGACCAATGATGTTCGTGTGTAAGGATGTTACAGTCTGCTCCCTCATCAATGAGTGCATCAAAGATGTGTGTCTTCTAGGCAGTCACTAATATGCATAGGTAGGTAGGTGCCACTACTTCCTCATCTTCATCTTCAATTTCCATGATGGTAGCCACTCATACCTTGATAGGGTTGGGTTTTCTATGTGGGATCCTTGCCATCATGCAGATTGGTACTGGGGGCATGCCACTAGGCTTATCAATTGCCTTAGTGCCTTGCTCATACTGCTCATTATCCAAGAATGGCAAATCAATTGTGGCTAGCACTTGCATCCAATTTTGCTCATCCTCTTGACAAGGGATATACTTGGTGAGTGGCCCTTATGATTTTCTAACTTGAAAATCACCCTTCAACATGGTTGAGATTGCATCTAAGACAACTAGTGTAGTTTTCCAAGTGTCCATCTCTACCCTCACTGATTCTGTTCGATTGCCTAGGAAGATCATACAGCTGCCCCAGTCTTCTATGACTTGTGCATTGTGCATCTAGGGTCAACCTAATAGGATGTCTTAATCCACTCCCTCCATGACAATGAAGTTCAAGAAAAACTGGACACTTGCGATCTTCAATGGCCAATTCTTCAACACTCTAAATGGCCTAACTTTCATTCCATTAGCCAGTGTAACATTAAACCTCTAGCATTCTCAACAGATGGGTTTCCCCAAGCTTGGAGGAGTACTACATGGCTAAGCACATTGAGTCCTACCCCCATGTCAATGATCCATTTTCATGTGGCATCTCTTAATGCTAGGACCAGTAGGATTACATGCATCTATGTGCCCTCCCAAAAAGCATTAACATATAAGGACTTGGGCACTAAGTGCCGCATCAAATTGGGTATAGTTTTTGCAACTTGTTTGTATGTCTCCTCTTCATTTGAGGATGGGAGATTGATGGTCGTTAGGACATGCATCCAATCTCACTCATCATAAGGGCAAGGGATGTACTTGGTTAATGGCATGTATGATTTTTTTACTGGCACATCACCCTTAAACATGGCAGAGATGGCATCTAGGTTGATGAGGGTCGTCTTCCAAATGCCCATCTCAACCTTTACAGCTTCTGTTTGATTTCCTAGGAAGATTAGACCATTGCCCCAATTTTCAATGACTCGATTCCTCATCCAGAGTCGTAGGCATAGCAGAATGTCCTAGTCCACTCCCTTCATGACGATGAAGTTCATAGAGAACTAGACACCCGCAATCTTCATTGGCCAATTCTTCAAGACTCCAAATGGCCTAACTTTCATTCTGTTAGCTAGAGTGACGTTGAACCTAGCAGTTTTGATAGGTGGGTTTCCCCAAGCTTGGAGCACAACATGGCTCAACACACTCACTCTTGCCCCCATATCTATGATTCCCTTCTGTGTTATGTCTCCTAGAACACAATATTAGTGAGTTTAACACCATATTAGAGATTTTGGGAATTTCCCAAGTCCCACTTTTAATGAATGTCTTACTTTTGTGAATGAAAGAGAGCAGTATGTTTATGTTTATCTTTAGAGGACACTTTGTATGTTACAAATATGAGATCACACATCTTGAGAGCTTAAATGATGAATGTAAGCTATGTGGCTATTAGGAGATTTGGATTTTACCTCTATCTTTTCTAACATACTAACAAAATATGATGTTGTATGGTGGTGGAAACATTAAGGAGGCTTAGCTAGTATATACCTAGGAAATTTCCAAGTTTAATGTAAGAATATAAAGGTTTAATGGAGTGGAGAGAGAATTTAGAATACAAGAGCCTTAAACATTGTATGAAAATATGTTATCATAGCCAAATTTATAATATTATGGATTTGAACATATTATAATATGAGTTTTTTGTTTTAGATATAGCATCTTTTAAAGTGACATGTATAAGTTTCATGAACTAGGACCTTAAAATAGTCACCACTAACTAGGTGTGGTTTAATAACTTGATCTAACACCATATAGTAATAAGTTTGGATAACGTATGATGTGATGGTTTTTTTTTTTTGTAAACCAATAGACACAAGTATGGTAAATAATTGCTCACCCCATTTGCATTTTTTGTATGTATATACATGATATATAAATATCTTTTGTTCAAAATATCTATCTATCTTGACAATATATGGACAAGATGGATGTTGGCTTTGGCCAAAATCAACTAGCCTCACACTTTGACTAGCTAAATGAACTTTCATATCATAAAATGAAGATTTATATACCAAGCTAGAAGTTTATGATTTTTCTTAGACGAAAGATTTAAACTTTGACCAATGGTTTGTGTTTCCAAAGAAATAGACATAAATTTTATTATTAATTAATACTTATTTGTTAGTTAAGATATAAAGTACAAAATTGGACTTAAACCGTTTTATAAGAAATTTCAACACAAGTAACTAATGTTATTGAAAGAATAAAAAACATTAAGTAAATTCTCTCATTGATATTGGTGGTGTTTTAAAACACCAAGATAACTACATAAAACACTTTAAATTTCTAACAAGCATATATTTCATAGCCATGCAAAATCCCTTAATGTAAGGGATATATTTACTATGGAAGTCAAAATTAGTTCATATAGAGTTGTTGTCTTGTTGCATCATGTATATTGGAAAAATATAACTTTTGTAGGTAGCTGCACTATCATTTATGAAATGTTTGTGATATCCTAACTCATGAGCAAGTTGCATTGCTTCCATATCTTTCAAAGTAGAGACTAAAGAAGTCTGCTTCAACTTCAATAATTGTGAGTTTTTCAATGTAAGTGACAAACGACGTAAGGCATTTGTTGCATATGTTTGTATAATAGATGGCCATAAACTACAAAATAGGATTTAAACCACTTTATAAGAAATTTCAACACAATGAACTAATGTTATTGAAAGAATAAAAAATATCAAGTAGATTCTCTCATTGATATTGGTGGTGTTTAGAAACACCAAGGTAACTACATAAAACACTTTAAATTTCTAACAAGAATATATTTCATAGCCATGCAAAAGCCTTTAATGTAAGGGATATATTTTTTATGAAAGTCAAAATTAGTCCATATAGAGTCACCGCCTTCTTGTTACATCATGTATATTGGAAACGTACAAAATTTGTAGATTTTGTATAAAACGTTTAGTTGCACTACCATTTATGAAATGTTTGTGATATGCTAACTCATGACCAAGTTACATTGCTTCCATATCTTTCAAAGTAGAGACTAAAGGAGTCTGGTTCAACATGGATAATTGTGAGTTGTTCAATGTAAGAGACAGATGACGTGAGGTATTTGTTGAGGATATTTGTATAATAGATGGTATCTTGAACCAAGAAGTGATTGAAGGTTGAACATATATACCATCTTTATCAATCATGGTCTCATGCGGTGCTAATGATGAAGATGAAATACCATCATTCTCTACTCTAGTCCATTCATCAATGACAACCTTGAATTGAGCATACAATTCATGTCCATATTGAACTAGATCATGTCCATATCTATCAAACTTGATGACTTCACATGCATCATGGTATTTGCTTAAGTGAGTCAAGTATGGTAGAAATTCTTTGATCAAGATAGAGTCTTCATGATCAATATCAATTTTTTTTGGATAAATGCAATTCTCAATAGGATTTGGACATCCTTTGTAAGGACTATCATCTATGAGAACAATCTTGGTATGCTGACAAACATCTCAATGTTGATCCCTTACATACTTCGGAGGCTTGAACATTGCTTCTACTACCATCTTATCTGGCCTATATATGATTTTAAGCCGATGTCTATGACATTGTTCTTGGCCCCAAATCATGAAGAAATGATACTTTCTTTTTGCATGGATCTCCAAGCACTTAATAACTTCCATGACATTCTTATGTAAAGCTATTGACCAAACTCCCACTTGGAATCTTGCAAATAAGGCTTCAAGAAACTCCATACATCTTGGTCTAAGAACAAGCCATTGCTTTCCCATTTGAAATCTTTGAAAACCTTTTAGAACTAGCAAAGCATCGTTGTAAAAGAAGACCATTGAGATCAAGTATTACACATAATTGTGTTGCATTTCTTATTAAGGACACATCAATCATATCATCGTGCTCTACTATTGTTGAACCTCTTAAATATCCAAACCATAGATGTTTTAGTTGAAGTTACAAAGAAGGGAAAGAAGCACATTAGATTCATTTACTTCCTCATCATTCTACTTTTGAGCTATAAACTGGGATAGAACACTAAAGCAATTTAACTTCACCTGACAAATACATAGATAGGTACTACTTAATAAATGATGTCTTAAGAAAAGAGACATTTGACCATGTGGTCAAATCTAACCAAGAGTAATATCATGAGGTGAAAAAAAGGATATATGATGATTTCTTTGAAGTAAAATCTATTCTAATAAAGTCATTTTTCCATACCTACTTTTTATCTCTAATTATAAGTATACTTGAGATACTAACTATAGATTCTTCTAATTAGTTGCAAAAACTATATTATCATTATAATATTTAACATACTCATGTTCTTAAAAGGCCTTCAAAATGGCATGTACAAAGAATGTGTTTATTAGTCCTAATTATTTAAAGAAAAATTAAACATGGTACTTTTAACCATGTGACCAATTTTCTTCTTAAGGACTAACCATTCTATTTTTGAACTAGTTATATCCCATAGATATATAAACTCATGAATTGTAACAAGGATTTTATCTTAATATTCCATATACACATCTCAAAAGATAAATTGGAGTGAAATCTTTGTTGCAATATTTGCTACTGAGGTAAAACTCCTTTGGGAGGTGTAATGAATCTTTTTTGGGGTGTCAATGCATACAATAGTGAGGTTGTAAAAGAGGATATAAGAGAAAAGAGATTTGACCATGTGGACAAATCTAACCAAAACTAACATGACAAGATCATTCCACAACACATATAAGAGTTTAATTGAAATATGATCTAAAATAGACTTAAGTAAATTTTGCATAGCTAGCTCAAACTTTTCATTATGATAAGTATTCTTACACACTAGATTACAATTAAATAGTTATCCTTACAAAGGATGATAAATTTTAATGATCTCTTTAATACTATTTTGGAAAAATATTTACTTATATAGATTTTTAAAGCCAAACATGCTTGGTACCTTTTGTAAAAAATTAAAAAACTAAAGACATAGTTTCTTTAAGTAGTATCACCAAAGAAAGAAAATATTGCAAATGCTAATGGAAGTAACTTCTCAAGAAAAAAAATCAAAATTACATTAATGTGTCTTCCTTGATGAAAGGAGAAGGAACGGCGGAGTTTAAACACTTGAAGTAGCCTTTAATTTCTCTTTCATAATTAGACTTGCTATATCTTGGCTTGATTCTTCTATGCCCTCAGGTGGTACTTCAAGAACTTGAACTTTAGTAGGAGGAACCTCTTGGGAGTTTGAAAATTTTTTTGCACTCTCATGGAACCTCCACAATTGTGCTTCAACCTCTCTTTGCTCTTGAGTGTTGCAAACCACTGCAATAGTCTTCATATGATTTACCAATGCCACCTTAGATGCAAGTCCACTTGCATATACATCAAATACAACCTCATGAGCATCATTGAATGCTTTGATTGTAGTTTCCATAACTTTCATTTTCTTTCTCAAAATGGCATGTAACAAGCGAGATACACACCGACTAGGGTTTAGACACCCCATCACACTGATCGGGGTATTTAAGGTGTAAAAGCCCCATATTAGGGCAACCGGTTATTATCAACATCACACTCTTCACCTTCATCTCCAACTTCCATGGCTTCCTTCTCCTTTCTCTCTTCTTTCCTCTCTTTCTCTCTCCTCTTCTAGTTTTCTTCCTTCTTCTTCTTGTTCTCTTTCTCTCTCCTCAGCTCTCCTTCTCTCTCCGCTCAGCTTCTTTCATTACAAGTGGTATCAGAGCTTCAGGCTTTGGTCCTTTTCCTCTTTCCCTTTTCTCCCTTTTCAAATCCCAAAAACCCTAGTTACTTAGCTTACATGTACAAGTACAGCAAGAAGGACTGCAGTTAACTTCAGCTTTTTGGAGCAAGCAGGAGCTATGGCTGGATACTCAGACATATCTAGAGGTAAAATGGTTAAAATAGCAGGCGCCACTTCTTTCCATTCAAATTTTAAGGGTTGCAAGACAAGTTTAGAGTCCCGAGAGTTGGAGGATGGCAAAACCTCAGTTACTTTTTGCCTCAGCCCTCTTTCTCTCTCTTCTCCTACAAGCTGCCATGGCTGCCAGCCCCAAAAAAAACCCCAAGAAATCTGACCTGAAGGTGCTCCCTGACATCAACCAGCCCCAGGACCTTTTCCCTAACCTCCCAAGCTCCTGATCAAGAGGTGGACTGGGGGGATTTGCTGTCCAGGAGGCCTACAGGACAGCCCCGCAATTTGTGGTGCATTTTGCACTGGTTGTCCTGCTTCCCCCCATCCCTCCTGCCACTTCCCCTCTTGTACCCTCCCCTCCCTGCCAGTCCAGGGCACTGCTCCAACTCCTTGGTCTTCCCCCTTTGGCATCTTTGCTCCCGACAATCAGCTCCCTTGGTGGATAACAGCTAGGACTGTTTGAAACAGTTTGAGGCAGCCATGGATTCTCCTAACTGAAGCTTCCTCTGGCTTGGAGAGCTCCATCCCACAACCTCTTCAGTCCGTGAAGGATTTCTCTTTCCCGGACTAAGCCATTGGCTCAGCATGCATGGGAGCTTTGCGGGCAACCATGAAAGCTTCACTTGAAGCGTCTCGTCCTTGAAGCTCAAGCTCAGGGATAAGCTTGGGAGCCTTCTTCATCAGCAAGAGCACTCAAAGACTAAAGCACTCTTCCACAGATGCCCAACCAACAACCGGACTTGATCAATGGAGCAAGCGACATCATGACGATTTGGGCTTCAACAGTCATCACAAGCATTAAAGAGGTATGCCACTCTGATCTTAATCTCTCAATTTAGCCACTTGCTGAGCTTAATCCATTGTGGGAGAGATTCAAGATTGCATACAAGCATCATACCTCTTCCTGGATCTCATTGTAATGGCTGACATTAACCCCTACTTTGACTTATGATCTTGGAAGAATATTAGCCATTGTAAATTGGGTAAGTAGCAGCCAGTGAGTCATTGGACTGCCAAGGTAACCCCTACCCCAACCCTCATTATTCCTTGCATCTCATGAAAAGTCCCAATGTCTTCTTTCCAATGCATCTCATGCTGATTGCTAATTAAAAATGTTTGCCATGTATACTCCGGCTGAGGAAAAAGGCTGATGCCAGGCGAGGTGGTGGGACAAAAGAGAGTCCCTTACCACTTAAGACCTTGAAGGGGTGCACAACCTGGCCCAGGGGGAACTTTGCCCACCTCCCAGTGATCCAGAGCCCAATACTTGTTTGCAGGTGAAGGTACTTCCATAAGCCCCACTTCCCTACCCCAATGATCCCTCTTGAATACCCCGCAATGATAATGGCACCCATGTATGCCAATTGAGGTACATGCAGTCAATGGAGATGTATGGAAGTGAATGTACTTATGCATGAGTGGCAGAGTTGATGGGTATGCAATGATGCTCAATATTATGCTCAGTATGCTCAAGATGCTATTGAGGTGTTAGATCAGGTCCCTTGATCTATGCTCTATCCATGTCAAACATTGGCACTAAGGGATAGACAACGTTTTTGGTCATAATCCTGCAGGATTGTCACAAAGATCCAATTGCAAAAACATTTGTCTTGAATGAGGGGTAAAACCTATAGCTCATCTCGAAGAGGGCTCCCTCCCCTCTGGTTTGAATAAAAAATCTCCCCAATCGGAGTTACGGTGCGAAAGTTATGCCCATTTTTGTGCACTAGGATCACTGTGGACAGGTTGCAGACCCCGCTCCAGGACAGCCACTGTAAAACCCCCACAAAAAATTTTGATCATTTTCTGTCATAAAGGTTAATAGCTCATCTCAAAGAGGCCGTCTTCCCCTCCGACTTGAGCCCAAAACCTTAGCAATCGGAGTTTCCTACTAAGAGTTACGCCCTTTTTACAAACAGTAGGTCCTGTGGACTACATCTAAATGGCTTGCTAGAAAGGCAAAAGTAAGGAACTCTAGAGGGATATTAGAGACTCCCGGACCTCCATGAATGAGGAACCAAGCTCAGTGTAAGATTACCATGGTGATATACATGAGGACATGCCTAAAACGGACCCGTATACCCTTCTTAATCACACCCTCTGTCAAATGAGCTCTGTCATATGGAATGCAACAATGATATGGTCACCAACCACCGCCAGATGATGTCTAAGTTTGATGAAGTGATTGAGCACATGGACATTTCAAACTCAAAGACCCAACAGACCTTGGAATAGCTCAATGCTCTTGTTGCTCAGTTAGCGACCGCTTCATCCCAAGAGAAGACCAATGACTCTAGATATGAGTCTAGATGCCCTCCACATCAGGAACTGTCGCATGGACCACACGGTATACTTGGATCTAAGGGAATTTCTGCTTCTAATTATGAGATCGGGGAATCCTCTCACATGCATGATGAGCCCCTATTGAATTCCCCTGTCCACCATGCGGGCAACATTCACTTGAGGCCTTCCCCTACCTTGGGTCGAATTTCACCTGCTCTACCTAGGAGCCCCCATGCACCACATATGAATCAGCCCCATCAAGGACAATATGGTACAAATGGCCAGCCTGGCAATCATGGATAGTATGGCTATAATGGAAAATATGGGCTAAATACACCACAAGGGATGTATGGACAACAGGGCATGTAAGGCCACCACGAGATGCATGGACAACAAGGATTTCATGGGTAGGATGGCCCCTATGATTTGGGTGACAAGGTCATTCTCACAAAGTACAATGGGCAATCCCCCTCACCACCTGACCTGGAAGAATGGACGTCCAAGTTGGAGTCCTACTTCAACATCTACCCCCACACTGATGAGCAAAAAATACTCTTTGCTTCTCTCCACTTGGAAGGTTTTTCCCACACTTGGTGGCGCTATATCAATTAGGAGAATTAACAGTTCATTGATTGGGAAGATTTCAAAATGCATATGGTCCAAGTTTTTGTGCCCTATGTGGAAAAAAATGGTTGGCAAGAAGATGGTACACTCTTGACCAACGTAACCTCACTGTACATGACTACACCAATCAATTCATAAACTTGACCATGTATGTGGAAAGCATCAGTGACGATGCTAAATTGTTGTAATATTTCTGCTCGAAATGTTAAAGATCTTTGATCACCACACGTCCGCGCAAAGGCTGTGCAAAGTCATCTACCATGTCCATTAATGACAGTGGCTAAGTGTTTACCCCGCGCGCGTGATAATAATCTCCATCCGCATTGTCCAAATGAGGCCGGGGTTTAAAATCGCAAAGGCACGTGAGAACTCCCTTCTAGAAAAAAAGGGAAATTTGGAAAATGGGTAAATTGGAAAATGGGTATGATTAGGGTAAATTTTTTTGAATACCCCTCCCCTTAGCCGATGCATGGCAGGGGGAGAGGCAGTAGGAGAAGGAGGCGTAGAGGTGGAGTGCATGGGGAGAAGAGAGAAGGCATGAGGGCTCCACGTGTGTGGAGTCTCTCCCCCCCCCCCCCCCCCTTAGCACTATAAAACTACCCTTAAGCATGGGCAGAGGGTAGGAACAAGGCACGAGAAGAAGAGGCTGATGTGCTGCTTGTGGAACACCTCTTGCCGTGAAGGACGCCGCCACCATACGCCACCTGTTGTGCTGCCATTGCAGCTGCGCTGCTACCGCCCTCAGCTCCATGATCTCCATCGTCATCTCCATCCCCATCAGTTGTCGTCTTCACCCCTCCCTTCCAATCACTACATCTCTTCTCCCACATAATTCTGGGAGACAAAAGCTTCTTAGAAGCTTCTAAAGGCAAGCCCCTTAAGCCTTGTGCATACGTCTTGTCCCCGAGGTTTAAAATCCAAACCTCCAAGGGCTTGATCCCGCACAGGAGAGAAGATCGCACGCTGTAAGTCTTTCGGACGTCCAAATAACCGGAGGAAACTCATTGCAACAAAAACGACGCTGCATAAATGACCCCAAAACCAAAGGCTCAAGGCACATGCGTGGAGGTCTCTTCCCCGAGCATACACGTGGACATCCCCACGAGCCCACAAGCCCAGATTCCACGAGTTCAATTCTACATAAAAGAAATGCTTTAAGCATGCTTAACTCCATAGGAAGAATGCATTTAGGCTTGCCATTAATTCATGTAGTAAAGATAAAAGTACATTTGAGAAATTATCTCTTTGAATGATGGACAAGGGTTGGTGCATTTCCAAAGTTGTGAACATAAATTACTTATCCATCTTACGAGCTTAGTTGCATGTTCCTTTTTTTTGTGCATTTCCAAAGTGACATGCCTAAGCACATATTGCTTAGGGTTAAAAGATGAAATTGTTAAGTGCATCTTTTGACCCTGGAAAGAATAAGCGAATATTGCAATAACCTCCTTGTAGTGATTTGCATGAGGAAAAATAGTTAACATCCGTTAGATGTTGTCCGAAAAATTGCAAAGCACGGAAATGAAACTATGGACTTGCATGTTGCATATGCTTGTAAAATGGATTAAGTCAACATTAGTATTATAATATTCGTTTTGCATGAACTTCATTAACTATGTTGTATCTAGAAAAGGGTTCATGTTACATATTCGTCAAGCGTAAATTTCATTCATCGAAGTTGCATTTAGAAAAAGTTGCATGGCTTACCAAAGAATGAAATTCGATTGCATTTAATGAAAGGTTGTAGGCATCGTTCCTTGATGTGAATCCTTGTAGGTTTTATGCAAGTTATTCTCCGAATTGTCATTCGTCATGACTTTAGCAAGATAAGAAAAGGGTTATTGCAAACCTTATAGTACATAGAGGTAACGAATCACATATTTACACGTAATGTGATGTCTTGCGACTATTTACACCCTTAGAACAAATTTAGCATCTCTAAGATGAGATTGTTTCTTGTCGCAAGACAAGTAGACCGATTTGGCTAGATCACTGGTAAGGGTATAACCCTCAAGGGATTCATATAAGAATAGCTAGTTAGTACAACAAACACCTCAAAGTGCTAGCTAGGGTTTAGCATGTTAGAAATTCTGCCTAGAGTCACATTTGGATGCCCAATCGAGACCCTCAAACCCAAAGATCCTACCCACATTCACGGAATGTTTGGGTTAATTGGACGCCCATGCAAACAACGATCTAGGGTTTCTACTCTAAGGATCGATCAACCTAATGCTAAAACTCGGATTGAGTTTGGAAACCATAGGACGACCTAGTACAATTAGGGTTGGGTTGGGTAAGAAGACACCCCAAACTCTACATCTTGACGAAGCATAATTCCTTGACTAGGAAACGCCGTTCAATGGGTGACATGATCCCATGAGTTAGGTGTGACACTTTTGCAACAAGTTGCGACATCGCATGGCTTTGTGGTTTAATCACAAGATAGATTTGCCACTCCTTGGAATAAGGTTGGCAGGTTCCAACGCAAGTCAACGCAAGTCTGACCTACAAGAGGATGAGCAGACATCCTGCTACATTCCCCTTCTTGGGCTGATTTGCCAAGTTAAGGGAAGTTATGTATTGCCTGGTAAGCAAAGGATCAATCAAGTTAAGAGTGACATGGTCGCCAGGATTTACTGTCCTAATTTAAGAAACCTAAGGTGTTGGTTAATTTGGGCTAACAGGGTATGACCCTAACCCAAGGACAAAAGGATAAACAAACAAACCCTTGGGGATCTTGCCAAGTCGCAATTGATCCTGGATTGAATGTTGGATGCATTCCGAGAGAAGAATTCAATCCTTAGCAGTTGGCCAAATCAAATGACCATTGGATTGTTTGTGTTTGTTTAAGTTAGGAGCATTGTTTGTATTTCTTTGCTCAATGAACTAAGGATAGAAAGATAATTAATGCTTTAGGTTGAAGGCCTAAAGGGAGAGGCAGCATCAGTTGCCCCCGACTGTCTACCTGACCCTAATCAAAGGGGTTGTTAGCCATGCCAAGAATGTGGAACGAACCCGCCGCAAGAGGTCTCTTCATTGGGCGCTACTTGGAACAGGAGGATGCTTGGGTGCCAAGGGGGGCTCTGGCCGTAAATCCCTTGCCTTCCGGGCCCTGCACAAGAGGCCAACGTGACTCGGGATTGGATCTCGAGGCCCGCATACTTGTCTATGGGCGGAATCTTGGATTAATAATCCCTCTGGATTGCTAGATTTCCTTTGGGTGGATTATGGATTGCGGGCGAATTATGGATTAGCCTTTGGGCAGGATTATATGATGTTTTCCAACGATAAATAAGATCAATTGATGAAAAGGAACTTGTTTGACACTGTTTTTCTATGTCAATGCTAAGATTATGTGAAGGAACCAGTGACTTAAAGGATAATTAAGGAAGTTGTTTTAGGCGTGTCTAACTAAATGTGGTAGGTAATTAGACAACTAAAGCAACCCTGAGGAAAGTGTGGTGGATGTGGCAATGGGTCCATCCTACGGATAGGTGGTTCCAATTGGTCGAGAACTTTTCTCAAACAAAATCAGCAGCAGCGGACTTTTCTCGATGGAAATGAACAGCAAGGAAGGTTGACCTAGAAACTAGGATATAGAATCCTGATTTATTTTGTTCTAGGGGAATGGAATGGGACTATGCCTTATGGGCAGAGAGGTCTAGCTTTTCATTCCTCTCGTTTTCCATTCTCCTTGAACCAAGTGCACCATGAATCCGCTTCGACCCTGACATTTCTGCTTAAAGCAGTTCACCTGGGGTTTGATGCTAGCTGTCGTTCTAGGAATTTGACCATTAGGAAACCCTAATTCAGGTCAGTCCTAACTGGGAACTACTGGAATGCTTCCGCTTCGTGGCAGACTCGGGAAGACCTAGATCACAAACCCCATGAAATTTTGTGGGAGTGCCAAGCGGCACTTTCTAGACTCTCTTTCCGATGGGCTACTAAGAAGTGTCCTACGAGTGAACAAGTGGACACGTTACAGTTGGTATGTGAGCGAACCAATGAAGGATCTGTCTTTATAAGAAAACTTAATAAGGTGAAGTAAAGCAAATGTTGCTATTAAGAACATTTCCTTGCCTACTTGTCAATACTAACTTGCAGAGTTAGGAAGCATGGAACAGATTCTCGGTGTTCTAGGTCATGTTTATGACCGCGATGCATGCCTTGAATTATTGACGGAGGATCAATATGATGAATATCGTAGACTGCATCTACAATCCTTCACCCTTGTACATGGAACGGAGATGGATGGGTGTTTCAGGGATCTTTTACATAGCTACCCACCGACTTGCGTACCTTTGAATGAACTTGAAGAGAATCGAGTGGATGGAGGACCTAAAGATCGTGAAGCTATTTGTCTTTGTTGAGGCTCACGCAAATGCAACCCTACATGTCAGAGGTCAAACGGTTAAGCAGAACAAGTATATGTACGGGGAAGTGACTTGAGTAATCCCTGCCGCGACACGATCAAGGTGTTGGGACGTTATGAAAAGAACGGGTACCAAAGGAAAGGATACCCTAACCTTCCAATGACCTATCGATTCCTGAAAATATATGACCCTAATCCATACTATTACTCAGTTCTTGTAGCTGAATGCAACACAATCTTATTCTCCTCAAATTAATGTATCAGCTTGTTCCATTTTCCAAAAATGAATGTACTCGAAAGGGCAATGCCCATATGAATGAAATAAGACTCTTTTTATCAATGATTGTCTTGACTGTGAGTATTGATAAAAAAAGGTAAAGTGATTTGGTCACTTAGCTAAAAGCTGAGAAGTGGACATGTAATGTAATGAGGATTTCCTACTCAGAGGAATGTCGACTTTGGTCAGATTCAGGGTCATGAACCTAGGTATCCATGAGTGCTTGCTCGGAATGGATTGGCTTAAACCATTCACTGTGGAAAGGGGCAAATTTCCTTTCAAAATTCTGAAGGGGAATTGATCACAACTCAAGGAGAGGCTGAAAATTCGAAAATTCAATTGGCCAAAGCATCTCAAATAATAAAGGGGGTTAGAAAGGGACTACCTATCTACTTGATTAAGCTAAATACGCTAGATCAGAATCAGGAGTCTAGTGAAGAACCTTCATGGCTAAAGGAGTATGTAGACGTATTTCCTGAAGAGCTAACAAAACTTCTGCCTCAAAGGGAAGTTGATCATGAAATCAAGCTAGTGCCAGGAGCTGCACCAATTGCAAAGAGGCCATATAGGATGTCCATCTCGAAAGCAATTGAATTGAAGGAGCAACTCAGGCAACTGTTAGATCAAGGCTCCATCCGTCCTAGCAGTTCACCATGGGGAGCTCCAGTGCTATTCCAGAAGAAGAAGGATGGAACGCTTTGGCTATGTATTGATTACAGAGGGTTGAATCAATCAACCATTAAGAACAAGTACCCTATTCTAAGAATAGATGAACTTCTTGACTGTCTTCAAGGTGCAAAGATCTTCTCCAAGATTTATCTCACATCTGGATACTATCAAATAAGGATCAAGGAAGAAGATATCCCAAAAACAGCATTCAACACAAGATATGGGAACTTTGAGTTTCTAGTCATGTCGTTTGGGCTGACAAATGCACCTGCCACCTTCAACAGGTTAATGCAGGATATCTTTAGGCCATATCTTGATGACTTCATACTCGTCTTTTTTGACGATACCTTAGTCTACTCCAAACAGGAAGAAGATCATGAATCCCAGCTTCGCATTGTCCTTGAGACAATGAGGGCACACAAGCTTATGCCAAGATGAAGAAGTGTGCATTATTCAAACGTCAGATTGAATATCTGGGATTCATCGTGTCAGTGGAAGGAATCTCAGTGGATCCGGCCATGTTCTAGAATGGCCAATACCAACAACTGTCAAGGAAATATGTAGCTTTATTGGTTTGACAGGATGGTACAGGGTCTTTATCAAAAACTATGCTTTGATTGTAGCGCCTCTGACCGATCTACTGAAGAAGCAAACATCAATTGTATGGTCAACCACTGAACAATCTAGCTTTGATAAACTAAAGCAAAGTTTGGTATCATGACCTATCTTGAAACTTCCAGATCTTGATAAGGAGTTAGAAGTAGTAACTGATGCTAGCATGCTTGACTTAGAATGTGTGCTTATGCAAGAAGGTCATCCTGTAGCATACTCTTCAAGAAAACTGAAGAGCCATGAGAAGAATTATTCTACCCATGATCTGGAGTTGTTAGCTGTCATCCATGCTCTCAAGCTTTGGAGACACTACCTGTTGGGTAACAAGTTTACCCTAGTGACGGATCATAAAAGTTTCAAGTGGATCTTTACCCAGAATGAGCTCAACTTGAGACAACATCAGTAGATTCAAGTGCTAGAGGAATATGATTTTGAAATCAAATACCGGCCTGGAAAGGAGAATGTAGTTGCCGATACACTCAATCACAAGGCAGTTCTAAATTCTCTGATCCTACAAGATCCATCAACGGCCAGATCTCTAGCCACAAAGGTATCCATGCCAAACAACCCAATACTTGAGCTAGCTAGAGAAGAAGCATGCCATGATCCAACCTATCAGAAGATGCTAAGGGAGATCCCTATCAAGGATCAAGACCCAAAGCTACAGGCTAAGTATCAAGAATTCTCTATTAATAGTAGACTTCTCTACTATACAATGAGATTATGTATACCGGCAAGCCAATCACTCAAGAAAAAGATACTTTGGGAATCTCATGATTCCCCTTCTCAAGACATCCTGGCTATGCCAAGACCCTCAATACAGTCAGAAAGAGCTACTATTGGGAGAGGCTTAAGGGCAACGTTCTCAAATGTGTCACTAAGTGTTTGTCTTATCAACATATTAAGGAGGCCGAACATGTCAAAATGCCAGGAAAGTTGCAACCACTTGACATGGACTTTTTTGTTAGCCTACCCCAAGTTCAAGGAGGATACAACTCCATTATGGTTGTTGTGGATATGCTCACCAAGGTTACACACCTTATCCCTATTAAGACAAACTATAAAGCCTCAGACATTGCAAGGTTGTTCATCAAGGAGATATTCAAACTACATGGGTTTCCCATAAGAATCATTAGTGATCATGATTCTCTCTTCACATCACACTACTGGAGAGCTATCTTCGAAGCCATTGGGACTCAACTTTGTTTTAGTATAGCTTACCATCCTCAAACCGATGGTCAAACGGAGCGAGTCAACCAAGTCATCATGGATATGCTAAGGGCACACTCCTTCTGTGAACCCAGAAAGTGGATTCAATATTTGCCACTAGTTGAGTTTGCCTACAATGCTTCCTACCAACAAAGCATTCAGATGACCCCTTTTCAAGCATTGTATGGGCATGACTGTCGAAGTCCTTTAGACTTCTCGGATCCAACACTGAGGGTGGAAGCTTCAAAGCAAATGCTGGATGACCAAATGAAGTCAATAAGACAGGACATCCAAGCCGCCAAGGATAGACAAAAAGCATACGTGGATTTGAAACGTTAAGATAGAACCTTCGCTGAAGGAGACATGGTCTTCATTCGCGTACGCCCAAAGAAGAGTTCCCTATCCTTGGGTGAATGCAAGAAGCTAAGTCCAAGGTATTGTGGACCCTACAAGATTCTCAAGTGCTTAGGGCCTAATGCTTTTAGACTTCAACTCCCTGAGAACCTAAAGGTTCATAATGTATTTCATATCAACGTACTGAAGAATTATGTACCTAATCCTAGACACGTACTTGATGATCAACAAGTTGTAATGCCTAGCCAAGGAGTCCTTGAGCTATGGCCTAACAGGATCTTAGATGTTAGTGAGAGGCATTTGAGATCTAGAACCTTGAGAGAATACCTCGTCTAGTGGAAAGATTATCTCGAGGAGGATGCCACTTGGATGGATGAAAGTGCTGTCAACCAACAATACCCCGAGTTCTTCTCGAGATGAGGACATCTTGATTCCTCTAAGGGGGAGACAATGTAATATTTTTGTTCAAAATATTAAAGATCTTTGATCACCACACGCTTGTGTAAAGGCTGTGTAAAGTCATCCCCTGCATCCATTAATGATGGTGGCTAAGTGTTTACCCCGCGCACGCGATAATAATCTCCATCCGCATTGTGCAAATGAGGCCGGGGTTTAAAACCGCAAAGCTGCGTGAGAACTCCCTTCTAGAAAAAAAGGGAAATTTGGAAAATGTGTAAGATTAAGGCAAAATTTTTTAATTACCCCTCCCCTCAACCGATGCATGGCAGGGGGAGAGTGATTGGGAGAAGGAGGCATAGAGGTGGAGTGCATGGGGAGAAGAGAGAAGGCATGAGGGCTCCACATGTGTGGAGTCTCTTCCCTCCCCCCCCCCCCCCCCCCCTTAGCACTATAAAACCACCCTTAAGCGTGGGCAGAGGGTAGGGACAAGGCACAAGAAGAAGAGGCTATCGTGCTGCCTGTGGAACGCCGCCTGCCGTGAAAGACACCGCCACCATATGCCGCCTATTGCCACCGTTGCAGCCGCGCTGCTGCCGCCCCCACCTCCACAATCTCCATCGTCATCTCTGTCCCAATCAGTCGTTGCCTTCAACCCTCCCTTCCAATCATTACATCTCTCCTCCCACGTAATTCTGGGAGACAGAAGCTTCTAAAGGTAAGCCCCTTAAGCCTTGTGCATACGGAAAGTTTAAAATCCAAGCCGCAAGGGCCTCATCCCGTGCAGGAGAGAAGATTGCAGGCTATAAGTCTTCAGGACGAGCAAATAACCCGAGGGAACCCGCTGCAACAAAAACTACGCTGCATAAATGACCCCAAAACCAAAGGCGCAAGGCACACGCGCAGAGGTCTCTTCCCCAAGCATACACCTGGACATCCCCACGAGCCCGCCTAGGCTCCACGAGTTTAATTCTACATAAAAGAAATGCTTTAAGCATGCTTAACTCTGTAGGAAGAATGCATTTATGCTTGCCGTTAATTCATGTAGTAAAGATAAAATTACATTTGAGAAATTATCTCTTTGAACAATGGACAAGGGTTGGTGCATGTCATGAAATTGGGTTGCTTGCATTTCCAATGTTGTGAACATAAATTACTTGTCCATCTTACGAGCTTAGTTGCATGTTGCTTTTTTTGGTGCATTTCCAAAGTGACAAGCCTAAGCGCATATTGCTTAGGGTTAAAATATGAAATTGTTAAGTGCATCTTTTGACCGTGGAAAGAATAAGCGAATATTGCAATAACCTCCTTGTAGGGATTCGCATGAGGAAAAATCGTTAATATCTGTTAGATGTTGTCTGAAAAATTGCAGAGCACGAAAATGAAACTATGGACTTGCATGTTGCATATGCTTGTAAAATGGATTAGGTCAACATTTGTCTTATAATATTCATTTTGCAAGAACTTCATTAACTACATTGTATCTAGAAAAGGGTTGCATGTTACATATGCATCATGCGTAAATTTCATTCATCGAAGTTGGATTTAGAAAAAGTTGCATGGCTTACCAAAGCATGAAATTCAATTGCATTTAACAAAAGGTTGTAGGCATCATTCCTTGATGTAAATCCTTGTAGGTTTTATGCAAGTTATTCTCCGAATTGTCATTCGTCATGACTTTAGCAAGAGAAGAAAAGGGTTATTGCAAACCTTATAGTACATAGAGGTAACGAATCACATATTTACACGTAATGTGATGTCTTGCAAGTATTTACACCCTTAGAACAAATTTAGCATCTCTAAGATGAGATTGTTTCTTGTCACAAGACAAGTAGACCGATTTGGCTAGATCACTGGTAAGGGTATAACCCTCAAGGGATTCGTATAAGAATAGCTAGTTAGTACAATGAACACCTCAAAGTGCTAGCTAGGGTTTAGCATGTTAGAAATTCTGCCTAGAGTCGCATTTGGATGCCCAGTCGAGACCCTCAAACCCAAAGGTCCTACCCACATTCACGGAATGTTTGGGTTAATTGGACGCCCATGCAAACAACGATCTAGGGTTTCTACACTAAGGATCGATCAACCTAATGCTAAAACTTGGATTGAGTTTGGAAACCCTAGGATTGAATGTTGTCAGCCTAGTACAATTAGGGTTGGGTTGGGTAAGAAGACACCCCAAACCCTACATCTTGACTAAACATAATTCCTTGACCAGGAAATGCCATTCAATGGGTGAAATGATCCCATGAGTTAGGTGCAACACTTGTGCAACAAGTTGCAACGTCCCATGGCTTTGTGGTTTAATCACAATATAGATTTGCCACTCCTTAAGGTTGGCAGGTTCTAGTGCAGGTCTAACTTGCAAAAGGATGAGTAGACATCCTGCTACATTCCCCTTCTTGGGCTGATTTGCCAAGTTAAGGGAAGTTATGTATTGCCTAGTAAGCAAAGGATCAATCAAGTTAAGAGTGACATGGTCGCTAGGATTTACTATCTTAATTTAAGAAACCTAAGGTGTTGGTTAATTTGGGTTGATAGGGTATGACCCTAACCCAAGGACAAAAGGGTAAACAAACAAACCCTTGGGGATGTTGCCAAGTCGTAATTGATCCCTGATCGAATGCTGGATGCATTTGGAGAGAAGGATTCACTCCTTAGCAGTTGGCCAAATAAAACGACCATTGGATTGTTTGTGTTTGTATAAGTTAGGAGCATTGTTTTTATTGCTTTGCTCAATGAAATAAGGATGGAAAGATAATTAATGCTTCAGGTTGAAGGCCTGAAGGGAGAGGCAGCATTAGTTACCCCCGATTGTCTGCCTGATCCTAACTAAGGGGGTTGTTAGCCATGCCAGGAACATGGACCGAACCCGCCGCGAGAGGTCTCTTCATTGGGCGCTACTTGGAGCAGGAGGACGCTAGGGTGCCAAGGGGGGATCTGGCCATATATCCCTTGCCTTCAGGGCCCTGCACAAGAGGCCGATGTGAATCGGGATTGGATCTCGAGGCCCGCATAATAGTCTACGGGCGGAATCTTGGATTAGTAATCCCTGTGGATTGTTGGATTACCTTTGGGTGGATTATGGATTGCCTTCAGGCGGATTATGGATTAGCCTTCGGGTTGGATTATATGATGTTTCCAAAGATAAATAAGATCAATTGATGAAAAATAACTTGTTTGACATTGTTTTTCTATGTCAGCGCTAAGATTATGTGAAGGAACCAGTGACTTAAAGGCTAATTAAGGAAGCTATTTTATGCGTGTCCAACTACATGTGGTAGGTAATTAGACAACTAAAGCAACCCTGAGGAAAGTGCGGTGGATGTGGCCATGGGTCCGTCCTATGGATGGGTGGTCTCGGTTGGCCAGGAACTTTTCTCAAACGAAATAGACAGTAGGAAACTTTTCTCGAAGGAAATGAACAGCAAGGAACGTTGATCTAGAAACTAGGATATAGAATTCCGATTTATGTTGTTTAGGGGAACGGAATGGGACTATGTCTTATGGGTAGAGAGGTCGAGCTTTGCATCCCTCTCGATTCCCATTCTCCTTGAACCAAGTGCAACATGAATCCACTTCGACCCTGATGGGGTTCGATGCTAGCTGTCGTTCTAGGAATTTGACCACTAGGAAACCTTGATTCACGTCAGTCCTAAGTGGGAACGGCTAGAATGCTTCCGCTTCGTGGCAGACTCGGGAAGACCTAGATCACAAACCCCATGACATTTTGTGGGAGTGCCGGGTGGCACTTTGTAGACTCTCTTTTTGATGGGCTGCTAAGAATGTCCTACGAGCGAACAAATGGACATGTTACAATTGCACAAGTACATCTATGGGTTGGCTATCAGCTGATGTCATGGCCCAAAAACCCACTACACTGTTTGATGCAATCGAACTAGCTAAGAGATATGCAAGAAAGTATCATAAGAATGAGCATTTTCAGCAAGATGTTGGACCTCCTCGCATTCCTTCACGATTAGTCCCATACGCAGGTTGTTTTTGAGGCTCTTCTATGCCTAATAACAGCCCCAAAGTACCCACTTACCCCGCCTTCCATGTTGAAAGGGAAATGGGCACTTTTGGGACAGCATTGGGCTCTATGGCTAAAAATCGATATGTTGAAAATAAACAGTCCACTGCATCACCTTCCCATGGATCCAGTAGTCAACAATTCATCTCCCCAGATGTTGTCAAGGAACGGAAAGAAAAGGGCCTATGCTTTAAACGTCGAGATAAGTACACTGCTGATCATGCCTCCAAATGCCCCTACAAGTCAGCTAAGGTCAAAGTTCATAGCATGTATGTCATGGAAGATTAGCTCAATGAGGAGGATGACCTGGCCATTGACCAGACTGAGCCCATGGAGGATGTTGATCATGAGCAGTTCTATGACCTGGAGGATGGGTTTCCCTTTGACCCGAGCGGTGCGCCCTCATAGATACTTGATTTAACATCCCACCCACCTCCCACTTCCCTTTGCTCGATCTCCTTGGATGCTTGGACAGGTTTGCGTAGCCCCAGTACCCTTTGCATTCAAGGCAGTATCAATGGAAAGCATGTTTTTATCCTTGTGGATAGCGGAAGCACGCACAGTTTTGTCAATAAATCAGCCATTGATAAGTTGAAATGTATTCCTATGGCATTACACCACCCCTTGAAGGTCCAAGTAGCAAAGGGAGAAGAAGAGTTTAGCACACATGTATGTCCTATAGTTCCCTTATGCTTGGCTGAAAATTATGTGGCACTGGTTGATCTTATTGCCCTAGATATGGGCCCCATTGATGTTGTCTTGGGTTATGATTGGCTGAAACAATTGGGGAAAATTTCTATGGACTTCTCTTAGCTTTACATGGAGTTTATGATGCATGGACAACCTATCCACCTAGAGGAAGTTCAAGACCATGCTGATTTTCAGCTTATTACAGCAAAGCAACTCAAACGGGAGTTTAAGAAATGCTCATAGATCTTTGTTTTGCAATTAAATAAGGACAATTCTGATTAGCCCTCCACAGTATCATACGACTCTGCCTTGAAGGCCTTACTTGAGGAATACAATGACTTATTTCAGATGTCTACATCCCTCCCTCCCAGGAGACAAGTGGACCACCCACTTGACCTAGAGCCCCATTCCAAGCCAGTGAAAAAACCCCCCTGTAGTCTTTCCAAGTGTGAGCATGAAGAGGTTGCCAAGCAAATCAATGAGTTGCTGGAGATGGGTTTCATTGAACCGAGTTCTTTCCCCTATGCATCCCCTGTCCTCTTAGTCAAAAAGAAAGATGGCTCCTTCCGCATGTGTATTGACTATAGAGATTTAAACAAAATTACAATGAAAAACCACTACCCCATCCCACGAATTAATGATTTGCTGGATGAGTTGAAAGGGGCATGATTTTTCACTAAGATTGACTTGCACTCTGGCTACCATCAGATTCGTATGCGGGTAGGAGATGAGGTCAAAACGGCCTTTAGGACTGATCGTGGACTTTACCATTTTCTTATGATGCCTTTTGGGTTGACTAACACCCTTGCCACCTTTCAAAGCCTCATGAACAAAATCCTACAGCCTTTTTTGTTCAAGTTCATGCTTGTTTTCTTTGATGACATCCTCATTTATAGCAAGTCATCTATGGAGCACTTGACACACGTTCGGAGGGTGTTTGACATACTCAGAGAGCATTGACTCTTTGCTAAGGAGAGAAAATGTATATTCATGCAGACATCTATGGAGTACTTGGGACACGTTGTGAGAAAAAATGGTATACAGGCTGACCCCAAAAAGATGCAATGTGTTAAGGATTGGCCCACTCCTTCCACCACCACCTCCTTGCATGGCTTCCTTGGTCTCTCCTCATTCTAGAGACTCTTCATTATGCACTATACTACCATTGCAACACCTTTGATTGATCACTTGAAAAAAGAGTCATTCTTTTGGGATGCCATTGCAGATCATAGCTTCAAATAGTTAAAGGATGCACTTACTTCAGCCCCCATCCTTGTTTGCCCTGACTT
The DNA here is from genome assembly GCF_053477565.2 of Lygodium microphyllum. Lineage (NCBI taxonomy): Eukaryota > Viridiplantae > Streptophyta > Polypodiopsida > Schizaeales > Lygodiaceae > Lygodium > Lygodium microphyllum. The sequence goes on along the minus strand of NW_028229515.1, from coordinate 3,576,913 downwards.
CTCTAAGCTCTTTACCATTCATTGTGATGCCACTGGCCGAGGTATTGGTGTAGTATTGTTGCAAGAGCATGGTATGATTGCATTTGAAAGCCGCAAGCTTGATGAGAAGGAGATGCAAATGAATGTATACGACCAAGAGATGTTGGCCATCCTCCATGCCATCAAGAAATGGCACCACTATTTGTATGGCAGCCACTTCCAAGTAAAAAGCGATCACCGAGTCCTCCAATACTTCTTGACTCAGTCTACTTTGACTCCTAAGCAAAGGCGATGGGTGGCAACCTTATAGAACTATGAATTTGACATTTCACACACTCGAATGTGGGCATACAGATTGTCATCTATCTCAGAATTGCACAGTGATTGGGTTGAAGAGCTCTAGGAGGCTTACTTATTAGATGACCATTTCAACCACATATTTCAGAAATTACAGCATGGGATTATGGCTGAAAACTCCCAATATTAGCTCAAGCATGGCCTTATTTGGTCCCATGGCAAGATTGTCATCGCACACACTTTCCCCTTCACACAGAAGATCATGGAAGAAATGCATTCTTGCCCCACTGCTGGTCACTTGGGTGTTTTCAAAACATGTGATAGGATTGCCAAGAGCTTTCATTGGAAAGGCTTATGGAGGGACGTCAAGGACTTTGTGACCAAATGTGTTCCATGCCAATAAAACAAGGATAGTACGCTCAAGCCCACTCGCCTCTTGCAACCTCTCCCCATCCCTGACACGAAATGGACTCACATCACAATGGTCTTTATCACTGGCCTTCCCGTGACTAAGAAAGGGTGGAACAATATCTATGCGGTAGTTGATCGCCTCACCAAAGCTGCCCACTTTATCCCCACTAAGGTCCAATATACTGCCTCTCAGATGGCTACTTAGTTTGTGGAAAATGTCTTCAAGTTGCATGGCTTACCACAAGTCATAGTACATGATCGGGATGCAAAGTTTATGAGCAACTTTTGGCTGACAGTTTTCACCTCCATGGGGACCAAGCTTGCTCCATCCACTACATACCACCCTCAGACTGATGGCCAAACTGAGAGAGTGAACAAATGGCTTGAGACATACTTGAGGCACTTTTCCCATGATGTACAGCACAGTTGGGATACGTGGCTTCACTTGGCTGAGTCTGCATATAATAACTCCACATACTCTAGCATTGGAATCTCCCCTTTTGAGGCCTTATATGGGTATAAGGTTCCCCTTCCTAGAGTCTTGTTTACTGATAAGATCAATCCTCAAAGACAAGCTGAATTGGATTGCATGCAAGCTTTACTTCAACAATGCAAAATGAATCTTCAAAAGGCCCAAGCACACATGAAACTCTATGCTGATGAAAGATGCAGGCATTTGGAATTCCAAGAAGAGGAATTGGTCCTTTTGAAGGTGCCTAAGTCCGACTACTCCACTCTCAAAGAGGGCAACAGTAATAAGCTAGCCCACCGCTTCTATGGCCCATACCGCATCGTGAAGAGAGTTGGCGACTTCGCCTACCACTTAGAAATTCCCCCTACCACAATAATTCACAATGTGTTTCATGTCAGTCAGCTGAAACCCTTTGTAGGATCCTCAGTGGACTATGTGGAAGAACTTTCCCCCATCAATGAAGAGGGTATCACTCAATATGTTCATGAAGCAATCATTGGACAATGAGATAAGTGTCAAGATTGTGGGAGAGAAGGAAGGAGTCTCGCTTGAAGCTTTCTTGCTTGCACAATGGGGGAAGACACACAAGGGTGGAGGCTGAAAACAGTTTTCCTCTTCTTAGTTGTGTAAGCCAAAAGAACTCTTGTACAAAGAAATAGAAGAACCCTATATATGGGTCTCAAACCAAACTCAACTAACTAAGGTGGCATACTAACTGAGCCACGAACTAGAGTAGATAAGGATAGCTATCATGTAGCTATTATTCATGGGCGGTGTACCAACCGCGTCTGCAACTGACAAGTCGGTGACATAAATACACAACGGTCACCCTGGCGTATCACGAGTGGAGCTCGATATCTCAATACTCCCCCTCGAGCTCAATCCCAATTCCTGCACACCAAGCAGGTCTCTGAACTTGCGCAGCTTCTCTGTGCCCAATGCCTTTGTGAATATGTCAGCTACCTGATCCTCTGTGCTGACATAAACTAGATCAATAAGACCTAGTAAAACCCTCTCTCGCACATAGTGATAATGCACCTCAATGTGCTTTGTTCTAGCATGATAGACTGGGTTATTTGCCAAGTGTATACTACTCATGTTGTCACAATAAATGACAACTGGTCCATCTGTAGACTGATGCATATCATAGAGTATCTTATGCAACCAAGCTACCTCACATGCAGCCATTGCTGCACCCCTGTACTCAGCCTCTGTGCTCGACAAGGCAACTGTAGGATGTTTCTTGCTGCTCCAAGTGACTGCAGCACTCCCAAAAGAGAACACATATCCACTGGTAGATCGTCTATCAGAAATACTACTAGCCCAATTAGCATTAGTGTATCCATGCAACTATATTTGAACCCCAGTCTCATAAAATAGTCCATACTGCAATGTGGACTTCACATACCTGAGTATGCGTCTAGCCGCATCCAAATGTGGTTTCCTTGGAGCCTGCATAAACTGACTTACCAATCCAACATCATAGCTCAAATCTGGCCTGGTAATAGTCATATAAATCAAACTTCCTACTATGCGTCTGTACATAGTAGGGTCTTCTAGAAGCTCACCTGCATCTGTACTCAGCTTCACATTCTTCTCCAAAGGAACTGAAATAGGCTTACAGCCTGTCATCCCATATTTGGACAGCATGTCCAATCCATACTGCCTTTGCAAGAGCTGTATCCCACTTGGTGATCTAATCACCTCAATGCCCAAGAAATAATGCAGCTCTCCCAAATCCTTCATCTCAAACTTCTGCTTCAATAGCATTTTCACATGAAGGATATCTTCATCACTATCACCTGTCATAATCAAATCATCAACATAAATGACAAGTAGCATAATACCTTTCTCTGTTTTTCTCACATAAAGTGAGAAATCTGCCTTGAAAATTTGAAAGCCAATAGTGACAAGATACTGTCCTATCTTGTCAGACCATGCTCTAGGTGCTTGCTTCAAGCCATACAAGGCTTTCTTCAACCTGCAAACAAACTCAGGATGAACAGCATGCACATAACCTGGTGGCTGCTCCATATAGACCTCTTCTTGCAAATCACCATGCAAGAAGGCATTCTTTACATCCATCTAATGTAAAGACCATCCCTTTGATGCAGCCATAGCAATGACTGCTCTTACGGTTGCCATCCTTGCAACTGGACTGAATGTTTCTTCATAGTCAATGCCATATGTTTGTGCATACCCCTTGACTACTAATCTTGCCTTGTATCTGTTCACAGAACCATCTGCATTGTGCTTCACCTTATAAACCCACTTACAGCCAATTGCATTTTTACCTTTAGGCAAAGGTACCAATTTCCATGTAGCATTTGCTTCCAAGGCATCCATTTCTTCACCCATGGCTTTCTCCCATTTTTCTTTTCCCATGGCTTGCTCAGAAGAAGTGGGTTCTAGTTCTTGTATCAGTTTGACCATATATGCATAGTGAATGGCTGTAAATCCATCATATTTCAGCCTATCCACAGGATACCTAGCTCTCGTAGACCTGCGCAAAGTAGGTTCACTCCCAGGTGCTCTCAAAACATCCCTGGTCTTCCTTACTCCAGGTGTAACAATAGAAGGAATACCCAACTCATCATCAATGCTCTGTTTTGAGCCACTGGATTCACCATCCACATAAGAGTGACCTGCATTCACATCAAACATGGGCTGATCAACCTTCTCTTTTCCTTTTCGTGATACCTGCATACCACTATCTGCATTACTTTGAGAAGATTCTCCTAATCTCAATCTGCCTGTCCATGGCGAAGAATGTGAACCACTGCTAGAGGACACTCCAAGTCCACTAATATTTTGTGACTGCTGCTGTGAATTCTGTGCAGCATTACCATTTTTTGTATCTACATCATCAATCACATTTATTGGTTTATACCAGCTACTCATCTCATAAAAAACAACATCTCTGCTCACTGTAAACTTACGAGTAGAAGGGTTATAGCATCTATACCCTTTTTGCTGTAGAGAGTAACCAATAAAGATGCACTTCTCAGCTTTTGGATCCAACTTGGATCTCAACTCATCTGGAACATGTACATAGGCAATGCAACCAAAAATTTTCAAATGAGAAATATCTGGTTTCCTACCAGTATACCTCTCCTCTGGAGTCATTCCATGTATTGCTGCAGTGGGAGTCATGTTCATTATGTAGACTGCTGTAGCAACTGCTTCAACCCAATAAAAATCTGGCAAGTCTTTTTCATTGAGCATGGCACGAGATACCTCTCCAATATGCCTGTTTTTCCTTTCTGCAATTCCATTTTGTTGTGGGGTATGACTGCATGAATATTTCTGCTTTATGCCATGCTCCTGCAGGAACCTTGCAAACTCATTTGAGAGGTACTCTCCCCCTCCATCTGACCTTAGGCATTTTATCGACAAGCCTGTTTCTTTTTCAACCATCGCTTTAAGAGTTTTGAAATGCCCAAAAACTTCACTTTTCTTTTTCATAAAATACACCCAAACTTTTCTGCTATAGTCATCAATAAAACTGACAAAATAATGACAGCCTCCAAGAGATGCAGCTTTAGTTGTCCACACATCAGAGTGGATTAATTCCAATGGCTTCTTACTCTCTTGAACATGTCTAGGAAATGGTTTCCTTGCCTGTTTTCCGAACTGACAGGCTTCACATACCTTATGCATTTCTGCAATCTTGAATTTCGGCAAACCTGCAACAATATTTTGGGCCTGCATTGATTTAAGTCGCTGTACATTAACATGACCAATGCGTTTATGCCAGATATCAATATCTGCAACTACACCGGTCCCATGTGCAAACATTGATGCACTCAATTCAGATATGTCTGCATCCAATGTAAACATTCTGCCCTTCTTCTTTCCTTTTGCTATCAAGCGTCCTTTATTTTTCATATCCTCAACAAAGCATCCATGAGGATTAAATCTGACCTGCAAGCCCTGCTCAACCATTTGACCAACAGAAACCAGATTCTTGGTGATATTCGGGACATGAAATACATCGGAGAGGTATTTCTTTTTCCCATCCTGCATAGACAAATGAATTTTTCCAATCTGCACAATAGGATGTGCAGTATCATCACCAGTCTCCACAAATCCTGGTTTTTCCATTTTTCTTGCATCCTCCATCCATTTTGCATAACTTGTCATGTGGTTTGATGCACGTGAGTTAACATACCATACATCATTGCTTTCTTCTGTACTTGTCACAGAATTGTTCATGTGCTGCACCATAAACAAGTGCTCATTTCTATCATCACCCTGTCTACTAGAAGATGCATAATTTCCTTGTTGCAATTTTCCATTCATGATGTCATTCTGCTTTTTATAGCAGTCTTTAGCCATATGACCCATTTTACCACAGTAGTAGCATTCAACATTATTGTTTGCATTTTGGCCTCTTTGCCATCCACCACGACCTCTTTGGCTCCCCCTGCCTCTAGAGTTACCATGTCCTCCTCCATAGGACTGGTTTTCTTGAGTTTGCTGCATATTCTGATTTCTACCACGGCCTCCATATCGGCCTCCTCTACCTCTGCCTCTACCTCTTCCAGCATTTGAGTAGAAGACAGCTTCTTTTGAAGTTCCTCCTGAAGAAGATGCACCACCATTTCTCTGTTCCTCAGAAATTAGAAGAGCAATCAACTCCTCAAAATCAGGAAATCTTTCACGAACTGAAATGGATGTCCGAAACTGTGCATAATCCTTTCCTAGACCATTCAAGGTAACAGAAACTAAATCATTATCTTCCACTGGTGACCCAATGGAAGCAAGTGCATCTGCAATCTTCTTCACCTTCATGTGGTAGTCGTTGATGCTCATATTTTCTCTTTGCACATTGTGCAACTCTTGCTTGACCTGCATTTTCCTGGCTTGCGTATTTGTGCTATACATTTTTGACAAAGTATCCCATGCCTCCTTTGGCGTACTTGCATCCTGAATATGCACAATCATAGAGTCTGAAATATTGATAGACAGCCAGTACATAACTTTCCTAGCTCTCTCATGCCATGCTTTGAATGCCTGCATGTGCTGTTGATTGGGAACATCAGGAAGAACTGGTTCTTCTTCATTTCCTACAAAAAATTCCCAATATCCTTTTCCCATAAGGAAATTTGTCATTCTAAACTTCCATGCTTGGAAGTTGTTCTTGTCAAGCTTTTCACTGACAATCTGTGAAAGAGAATCAGATGCCATTACAGAACACTGCAAAAAATTCTGTCACTACAAAGAACACAGCTTCAGCCTCACAAGGGCAAATCTGCAAAACTGATGAAAGTGGTATTTGACCACACAATCACTACCTAGTGACGATTTTGCATCAACAGGCAACAGGGATGATTCTGTAACTCCCAATGTCTCTGCGCACAGGCATACAATGCAATTTCTACAGTAACTTTTCACCGACCTGTAGAACAGTGGTTGCACAGCATAAAACTGGGCCTTTTCCTGAGTGCGTGCAGAAAACTTCCGCCTCCAAAACAGGCCCCGAAATGGCCTCAAATAAAAAAAACAAGGTCGCCAATGGCTAAAGCCCTCTCCCACAGCATATACTGCCCTCTTGCTTCTCCGCCAAGGGCGTCTCAACCTGAGACAATGCACTCCTGCACTTTCCGGCCGTGCTACCTGCAGAGATCTGCTCCCAAAATAGAAAATGAAGCAACACTGCTCCTCTTACCAGAACACCGCGAGCTTGGCTTGCTTTCTTGAGCTCCTTACCAAGAACAAGTCTCTGATACCATGTCAAGATTGTGGAGAGAAGGAAGGAGTCTCGCTTGAAGCTTTCTTGCTTGCACAATGGGGGAAGACACACAAGGGTGGAGGCTGAAAACAGTTTTCCTCTTCTTAGTTGTGTAAGCCAAAAAAACTCTTGTACAAAGAAATAGAAGAACACCTCATCAAATGGCAAGGCCTACCCTGGCATATCAAAGAATACCTCATCAAATGGCAAGGCCTACCCTTGGAAGAAGCCTCTTGGCGCCCAGCAACCAAATTTCCCTATCTTCGTGAATCCCAATGGCTAGAAGACTAGCCGGTTATGACCCGAATTTCCCACCTCCCGCCCATAGACTGCACACTATTTTAGAACAATTTTGTACTTACCTAAATCTAGTGCATGTGCATTCTACATAGGCTGAAAGTACTCATCATAAGCTCCATTTTGACATATAGTATGCCCCATTTGGAGCTACCTATCAAAAGTTATGACCAGTTTACTTCAGTCGATCGGTCCACGACTGCATGTTGTCCCTAGTCTCTCCACACCTATTCTTCATTGTCAAAGGGCTTTGAGTAGTACTCTGCAACCCTCCCTTAGCCCACCCATCACTCCCCTCTATTTCTCCTTGTTTTTTAGGGCAAAAACCTTTCGAGTGGGGATGGATTGTAACAAGCGGGATACACACCGACTAGGGTTTAGACACCCCGTCACACTGACTGGGGTATTTAAGGTATAAGAGCCCCAGATTAGGGCAACTAGTTATTATCAAGATCACACTCTTCACCTTCATCTCCAGCTTCCATGGCTTCCTTCTTCTTTCTCTTTTCTTTCCTCTCTTTCTCTCTCCTCTTCTAGTCTTCTTTCTTCTTCTTCTTGTTCTCTTTCTCTCTCCTCACCTCTCCTTCTCTCTCCCCTCAGCTTCTTTCATTACACGGCCTTTGCAATCCTTTGTTCTTCTTCAAGCTCTTAATCATTGCACTCCTTGTCCAAGCCTTCAAAGTGTAAAATGGAAGGCTTGTTGACATTGTTTATATATCACTCGAAATTGATAAAGCTTTTCTCCATGGTCACTAATGTCAAAACCACAAAATAATCTATAGATCCAAAAGGAAACGTTCTATCCATTGGTAGAAATTCAACACTACCAACTAGCAAGCGATACTTGCAAGAAATGCTTTCAAGAGCATTTTCGAAAGCTGTCATTTACTTTTGATCAAAAAATGATAACAACATGAATTTTTCAGGTTCACATGACATTTTTAGTAGAGTGGATACAACCTTCAAAACTTTATAGAGTCCCATTTCATTCCCTCAACCCCATGTGCTATATCTAGAACAACCACCCCAATGGTAATTGGATCTCTGTAAACATTATGTATAAGATCAAAGGTTTCTAGATTGCATCCAACAATATATAAATGCCAAGGGGAAGTAGTGGATGATTGAAGAGGATTTTACTTTTTCCCAATTAGGAAGTTCACAATGTCTTTTGCTCCATTTGGTAGGGACCCTACATCAGCTCCACGTGTGAGCTTCTTTAATACACAATCATTGCAAATGCCTTAAATCTTTGTGTAGACTTCATCATTGATATCATAATCATCAGTAAGGTTTTCCCAAGTCTTCATCACAGCACTACTTTCCGGAATTGAGGCATTGAAAAGAGTGACTAATTCTTCCTTTAGGACTCTATCTTTCTTGATTTGCTTAGCCCTTGTTTCTATGTAAATCATATCTTCCTTATCCCATTTGTTTCTAAGAAAAAGGATATGACCTTCATTGATCTCCTCTTGTAGTGTAAGGATGTATCCATTCTTTAAAACCATAAGGCAACGAAATGCAACAGGAGAAGTGTGAAATACGCGGGATCTAGAGCATGGCAGATGCCGAAGCTATGGAAGTTGAAAGAGAAAAAAGAAACTCATGAGACATTGACCCTGATTAGGACAAATTGTTACACGAGTGAATTAGGTTCCAAGATTGAGACTTGGACTCATAAACACAATCTTGTGTATTGACAGTGACATGACACTTTACTGGAAAGAAAAGAGTACTATCATTACATTAGAAAAAAAGTGCAAGTACAATGCTTTATAGGAATTGAGTGGTGGTACTTTCTCCTACTGTGCATATGGGATTCCGGTCCTAAGCCCTCACTGCTTCTCACAAAGAGACTAAAGTAGGTGTGATTGCAAATATCTCAACACCCCTCCTCAATCACCACCAAAGTACAAAGTGTGTAGAGGCTTTAGTGAAAGCAACACCTGCAAAGTGTGGGCACACCAGAAACATGGCAAAAACACTAGAGGCTATCGCAGAAAAGGCTAAGTGTGGGTACCACAAACATGATGGACATCTAGAGGCTATAGCAGGGACCTCACAAAGTATACGGAGGCTGTAGTACAAGGATAACTGAGGAGTTTACAAGTTTATGTTTGAGGCATTAGGGCCAAGAAATACAAAACTAAAAAAGTCTATCTGAATAGAAGGACTGATGAGATTTGTCCTTCTCCTAGTGGTCTTCTTTTTCTTCCTTTGCTCCATTTTCGTCTTCTTCTTGATTGCAACTAGATAGGCCTTTTGGGACCTCTTTCTGGCATGGCAAAACTTCTCGGTGTGTCCGATCCTTTTGCAAAAGTCACAAAAGAGTTGATCCTACTTGCCTTTGTACCTATTGCCAACATATAATGCATGCTCATCTCTAGAGGTACTTGGTTCTTCCTTAGTTTTTAGCTTCTTTTCCTCCTCTAATAGTGATGCCTCGATATCAACAAGTTCAGGATTTGGCATGTTGATTAAAGTTATTGATACATTATTATATTCAGGAGGAAAACTCTTAAGTAGAACACCGATGCAAACATCTTCTTCCATTTTAATGTTGATTCCTGCAAGTTGGGTTAGAAGTCCTTCCATGTAATTTTGATGTGTGGCAAGTGATGTGCTGGGCTTCATTTCAAGCCTGAAAGACTCAATTAGGAGACCATACTTTGATGATTTAGACTGTGCACCGAAAAAGGTGTTAAGTCTCTTCCATGTATCTTGTGAGGTCTCACAGTTATCCACAAGGTGGATATAGCTATCCTCTAGCTCCAGTTTGATAATGGCCTGAGCCTTATCATCGTTCTTTTGCCAAGTGATAGCAAGATCCGCATCACGAGGCTTCTTTTCTTTTCCAGTGGTAATGGCCCAGAGGCTCTTCTTCATCAGGATCAACTTGATGCGGGTCTGCCTGGTAGGAAACCTGATTCCTTTGAAACGTGCAGTTGTAGAATCTTTTGTTGAAATATCGATCTCCACTCATGATATGCCAGGGTGACCGTTGTGCATTTATGTCACCGACTTGTTAGCTGCAGATGTGGTTGGTACACCACCCATGAATAATAGCTAGATGACAGCTATCCTTATCTACTCTAGTTCGTGGCTCAGTTAGTATGCCACCTTAGTTAGTTGAGTTTGGTTTGAGACCCATATATAGGGTTCTTCTATTTCTTTGTACTAGAGTTCTTTTTGGCTTATACAACTAAGAAGAGGAAAACTGTTTTCAGCCTCCACCTTTGTGTGTATTCCCCCATTCTGTAAGTGAGAAAGCTACAAGTGAGACTCCCTTCTCTCCCACAATCTTGACATGGTATCAGAGCCTGGTTCATGGTAAGGAGCTCAAGAAAGCAAACCAAGTTTGCGGTGTTTTGGTAAGAGGACCAGTGTTGCTTTTATTTTTTGAGTTTGGGAGCAAGTCTCTACAGGTAGCACAGCTGGAAAGTGCAAGATTACATTGTCTCAGATTGAGAGACCCTTCGCAGTGTAACAAGAGGGCAGTATATGCTGCGGGAGAAGGCTTTAGCCCCTGGTTGCCCTGTTTTTTTTATTCGAAGCCATTTCGGTGCCTGTTTTGGAGACGGAAGTTTTCCACACACACTCAAAAAAAGGCCCTGTTTTTTGCTGTGCGACCACTGTTCTACATGTCGGTGAAAAGTTACTATAGAAATTGCATCGTATGCCTGTGTGCAGAGACATTGGGAGTTACAGAATCATCCTTGTTGCCTTTTGATGCAAAATCGTCACTAGGAAGTGACTGTGTGGTCAAATACCACTTTCATCAGTTTTGCAAATTTTCCCTTGTGAGGCTGAAGCTGTGTTTTTTGCAGTGATAGAATTTTTTGCAATGTTCTGTAATGGCGTCTGATTCTCTTTCACAGATTGTCACTGAAAAGCTTAACAAGAACAACTTCCAAGCATGGAAGTTTAGAATAACGAATTTCCTTATGGGAAAAGGATATTGGGAATTCGTTGTAGGAAATGAAGAAGAACCAGTTCTTCCTGATGTTCCCAATCAACAGCAAATGCAAGCATTTAAAGGATGACATGAGAGAGCCAGGAAAGTTATGTACTGGCTATCTATCAACATTTCAGACTCTATGATTGTGCATATTCAGGATGCACTTACGCCAAAAGAGGCATGGGATACTTTGTCAAAAATGTATAGCACAAATACACAAGCCAGGAAAATGCAGCTCAAGCAAGAGTTGCACAATGTGCAAAAAGAAAGTATGAGCATCAATGACTACCACATGAAGGTGAAGAAGATTGCAGATGCACTTGCTTCCATTGGGTCGCCAGTGGAAGATGATGATTTAGTTTCTGTGACCTTCAATGGTCTAGGAAAGGATTATGCACAGTTTCGAATATCGATTTCTGTCCGTGAAAGATTTCTTGATTTTGAGGAGTTGATTGCTCTTCTAATTTCCGAGGAGCAGAGAAATGGTGGTTCATCTTCTGCAAGAGGAACTTCAAAAGAAGCTGTCTTCTACTCAAATGCTGGAAGAGGTAGAGGCAGAGGTAGAGGAGGCCGATCTGGAGGCCGTGGTAGAAATCAGAATATGCAGTAAACTCAAGAAAACCAGTCCTATGGAGGAGGACGTGGTAACTCTAGAGGCAGGGGGAGCCAAAGAAGTCGTGGTGGATGGCAAAGAGGCCAAAATGCAAACAGCAATGTTGAATGCTACTACTGTGGTAAAATGGGTCATATGGCTAAAGACTGCTATAAAAAGTAGAATTACATCATGAATGGAAAATTGCAACAAGGGAATTATGCATCTTCTAGTAGACAGGGTGATGATAGAAATGAGCATTTGTTTATGGTGCAGCACATGACCAATTCTGTGACAAGTGCAAAAGAAAGCAACGATGTGTGGTATGTTGACTCAGGCACATCAAACCACATGACAGGTCATGCCGAATGGATGCAGGATGCAAGGAAAATGGAAAAACCAGGATTTGTGGAGACTGATGATGATACTGCACATCCTATTGTGCAGATTGGAAAAATTCCTTTGTCTATGCAAGATGGGAAAAAGAAATACTTGTCGAATGTATTTCATGTCCTGAATATCACCAAGAACCTGGTTTCTGTTGGTCAAATGGTTGAGCAGGGCTTGCACGTCAGATTTAATTCTCATGGATGCTTTGTTGAGGATATGAAAAATAAAGGTTGCTTGATACAAAAGGAAAGAAGAAGGGCAAAATGTTTACCTTGGATGTAGACATGCCTGAATTGAGTGCAGCAATGTTTGCACATGGGACTGGTGTAGTTGCATATATTGATATTTGGCATAAACGCATTGGTCATGTTAATGTACAGCGACTTAAATCAATGCAAGCCCAAAATATTATTGCAGGATTGCCTAAATTCAAGGTTGTAGAAATGCATAAGGTATGTGAAGTCTGTCAATTTGGAAAACAGGCAAGAAAACCATTTCCTAGATATGCTCAAGAGAGTAAGAAGACATTGGAGTTAATCCACTCTGATGTGTGGACTACTAAAGCTGCATCTATTGGAGGTTGTCATTATTTTGTCCCTTTTATTGATAACTATAGCAAAAAAGTTTGGGTATATTTTATGAAAAAGAAAAGTGAAGTTTTTGGGCATTTCAAGACTCTTAAAGCTATGGTTGAAAAAGAAACAGGCCTGCAAATAAAATGCCTAAGGTCAGATGGAGGGGGAGAGTACCTCTCAAATGAGTTTGCAAGGTTCTTGCAGGAGCATGGCATAAAGCAGCAATATTCATATAGTCATACCCCACAGCAAAATGGAATTGCAGAAAGAAAAAACAGGCATATTGGAGAGGTATGTAGTGCCATGCTCAATGAAAAAGACTTGCCAGTGGGCTGAGGCAGTTGCTACAGCAGTCTACATAATGAATAGGACTCCCATTGCAGTAATACATGGCATGACTCCAGAGGAGAGGTATACTAGTAGGAAACCAGATATTTCTCATTTGAAAATTTTTGGTTGCATTGCCTATGTTCATGTGCCAGATGAGTTGAGATCCAAGTTGGATCCAAAAGCTGAGAAGTGCATCTTTATTGGTTACTCTCTGCAGCAAAAAGGGTATAGATGCTATAACCCTTCTACTCGTAAGTTTACAGTGAGTAGAGATGTTTTTTATGAGATGAGTAGTTGGTATAAACCAGTAAATGTGATTGATAATGTAGATGCACAAAATGATAATGCTGCACAGAATTCACAGCAGCAGTCACAAGATATTAGTGGACCTGGAGCGTCATCTAGCAGTGGTTCACATTCTTTGCCATGGACAAGTAGATTGAGATCAGGAGAATCTTCTCAAAGCAATGCAGATAGTGGTATGCATGTATCACAAAAAGGAAAAGAGAAGGTAGATCAGCCCATGTTTGATGTGAATGCAGGTCACTCTTATGTGGATGGTGAATCCAGTGGCTTAGAACAGAGCATTGACGATGAGTTGGGTATTCCTTCTATTGTTACACCTGGAGTAAGGAAGACTAGGGATGTTTTGAGAGCACCTCGGAGTGAATCTACTGTGCGCAAGTCTACCAGAGCTAGGTATCCTATGGATAGGCTGAAATATGATGGATTTACAGCCATTCACCATGCCTATATGGTCAAAGTGATACAGGAACTAGAACCTACTTCTTTTGAGCAAGCCATGGAAAAAGAAAAATGGAAGAAAGCCATGGATGAAGAAATGGATGCCTTGGAAGCAAATGCTACATGGGAATTGGTACCTTTGCCTAAAGATAAGAATGCAATTGGTTGTAAGTGGGTTTATAAGGTGAAACACAATACAGATGGTTCTGTGAATAGATACAAGGCAAGATTAGTAGTCAAGGGATATGCAAAAACATATGGCATTGATTATGAAGAAACATTTAGTCCGGTTACAAGGATGGCAACCGTAAGAGCAGTCATTGCTATGGCTGCATTAAAGGGATGGTCTTTAGATCAGATGGATGTAAAGAATGCATTCTTGCATGGTGATTTGCAAGAAGAGGTCTATATGGAGCAGCCACCAGGTTATGTGCATGTTGTTTATCCTGAGTTTGTTTGCAGGTTGAAGAAAGCCTTGTATGGCTTGAAGCAAGCACCTAGAGCATGGTCTGACAAGATAGGACAATATCTTGTCACTATTGGCTTTTAGATTTCCAAGGCAGATTTCTCACTTTATGTGAGAAAAACTGAGAAAGGTATTATGCTACTTGTCATTTATGTTGATGATTTGATAATGACAGGTGACAGTGATGAAGATATACTTCATGTGAAAATGCTATTGAAGCAGATGTTTGAGATGAAGGATGTGGGAGAGTTGCGTTATTTCTTGGGCCTTGAGGTGATTAGATCACCAAATGGGATACGGCTCTTGTAGAGGCAGTATGGATTGGACATGTTGTCCAAATAAGGGATGACAGGCTGTAAGCCTATTTCAGTTCCTTTGGAGTAGAATGTGATATTGAGCACAGATGCAGGTGAGCTTCTGGAAGACCCTACTATGTATAGATGCATAGTAGGAAGTTTGATTTATATGACTATTACCAGGCCAGATTTGAGGTATGCTGTTGGATTGGTAAGTCAGTTTATGCAGGCTCCAAGGAAATCACATTTGGATGCAGCTAGACGCGTACTCAGGTATGTGAAGTCCACATTGTAGTATGGACTACTTTATGAGACTAGGGTTCAAATACAGTTGCATGGATACACTGATGCTGATTGGGCTGGTAGTATTTCTAATAGATGATCTACCAATGGATATGTGTTCTCTTTTGGGAGTGCTGCAGTCACTTGGAGCAGTAAGAAACAACCTACAGTTGCCTTGTCGAGCAACAGAGGCTGAGTATAGGGGCGCAGTAATGGCTGCATGTGAGGTAGCTTGGTTGCATAAGCTACTTTATGATATGCATTAGCCTACAGATGGGCCAGTTTGCATTTATTGTGACAACATGAGTAGTATGCACTTGGAAAATAACCCAAACTATAATGCTAGAACAAAGCACATTGAGGTGCATTATCACTATGTGCGGGAGAGGGTTTTACTAGGTCTTATTGATCTAGTTTATGTCAGCATAGAGGATCAGGTAGCTGACATATTTATGAAGGCATTGGGCACAGAGAAGCTGCGCAAGTTCAGAGACCTGCTTGGTGTGCAGGAATTGGGATTTAGCTCGAGGGGGAGTGTTGAAATATCGAGCTCTACTTGTGATATGCCAAGGTGATCGTTGTGCATTTATGTCACTGACTTGTTAGCTGCAGATGCAATTGGTACACCGCCCATGAATAATAGCTAGATGACAACTATCCTTATCTACTCTAGTTCATGGCTCAGTTAGTATGCCACCTTAGTTATTTGAGTTTGGTTTGAGACCCATATATAGGGTTCTTATATTTCTTTGTACTAGAGTTCTTTTTTGCTTACATAACTAAGAAGAGGAAAACTGTTTTTAGCCTCCACCTTTGTGTGTATTCCCCCCATTGTGTAAGTGAGAAAGCTACAAGTGAGACTCCTTCCTTCTCTCCCACAATCTTGACATCTTTGCCCATGTTTGACTTGAGAGACCAGTAGCAAATTAGCTTCAAATGACTGAGAATAACCAGGAATGAGTTGATTTTTGTATGTGTCAAAAGACACAGGCAATGGTAGTGAAGTATCAAAAGATACTAGTTTGAAATTTGATGTTTGTTTCTTGAGTTTGACTTGATGATCTTCAAAAAATCTTCATAGCTTTTCCTCTTTGCTGATTTGATGGTTGAATACTTGCTGAAATCTTCATATTAGAGTGGCCTTGGCTTGGTTTAAGTGGTAGGAGAGAGAAAATGAAGGAAAAATGAGCTTAAAGGTAAGTGGCTATGGCTGTCCTATCAAAACAGGGACCAGCAAGTGGTAAATGAGCTCCCACACACTCCACAGGTTAAATCTGCTCAAACCCTTTGAGATTGAGGACCCTCACCAATGGGTCTAACTCTCCCTAAGATGGTTTTTACTCATCATGCTCGAGTTGAGAGATCTAAGCCTTCAAAGTGGTCGCTGTCAAAATTGCACCCAGATTTGGAAAAATGCAAATGTTGGGCATGGTGTGCATCAATCTCTTTGATTTTTGTGCCAACAAGTTGCTCCTTGACCTGAAGAACTACTCTTGAGAAGAAAACTTGAAGAGGTATGGCCTGATTGATGAGATATGGCTACTCCAACAGAGGTAGATAGGTGCTGTCCACAAACACAGTTATGGCAGCAACTTTGAAAAGAGGCAATGCTGAAGCTATCGTTGCCCAATCTCAATGATTGAGTGCCAAGAAGGAACTTTGGAAGTAGAGAAACACTTCTCTAGAAGGAAGTTTAGAACCTGTGGAGAGATATATGAAAGCTTCAAACTGATAGGGTGCTGCTGTCTATAGTTGCCATGGAAGCTTTATTGAAGGTAGGTCGGAATGCAAATGAAGTTGGAGATAGGGTCCAGTACTCAAATTGAGCTAAGAAGAAATGGAAAGGAGCTGACAGGAGTGAAAGGAGAGTTGGGCCATGCTCAATTGAGCTCTGATACCATGTGAAATACGCAGGATCTAGAGCATGGCAGATGCGGAAGCTATGGAGGTTGAAAGAGAAAAAAGAAACTCATGAAGACATTGACCCTGACTAGGACAAATTGTTACAGAAGTGAATTAGGTTCCAAGATTGAGACTTGGACTCATAAAAACAATCTTGTGTATTGACAGTGACATGACACTTTACTGGAAAGAAAAGAGTACTATCATTACATTAGAAAAAAAGTGCAAGTACAATGCTTTATAGGAATTGAGTGGTGGTACTTTCTCCTACTATGCATATGGGATTCTGGTCCTGAGCCCTCACTGCTTCTCACAAAGGGACTAAAGTAGGTGTGATTGCAAATATCTCAACAAGAAGGTTGCCTTCCCTTTTTTCTTGAACTCTCCTCTTGGGATACAAGTTCACCTCTAGAGTATCTCCTCATGATTTGGATCCAACTATCAAATATTTCTTAGGAGCTAACAATCATATGGCAATCTCTAGATGCACAATTTTCTCCAATGTATGCCACAAATTTCTGCAAAAAAAAGATCAAAATAGTGAACATAGAACAAAATAAAGAGCATCACACTAATCTTCACAAAAAGAGAAGGTAAGCTTATATGTGATTACCTTCCATGGTACTCTTTGAGATCTTGTCTTAGAAAGCCCTTGTTGGGGTTTTGGTGGAGAACCAAATGCTAGTCATTACTGATCTCTTAATTGTTGAAGTTGCTCAACATAAGGGGCATTCTTCATAACATTATGTGATTCCATATTTGTCATTCGTGAAAGCTCAATGCACATTTCCACATGACAATCAACTAATATTCTAGCATTTCTCATGGTGTATAAATGCTTGGTTGCTAGACAATGTGTAGTATTACTCTAAATATATATCTTTGCTGCATGAATTGAGTGAAGCCCCGAAATAATCCAATAACTATAAGTGTCCAACTTATTGGCATCCACCTCATCACGATGCATGGGTCTCTTCTCATTGTTGTCTTGTATAAAAGGCATAAGATATGATGCTATTGCTAGATTCATGGGATTCTTTATGAAAGGCGTGGTTAGCTTCTCTACATAATCCCAACACAGTTGTTGAGATATTTGCAATCACACCTACTTTAGTCCCTTTTTATGGATCAACTAGGCTAGGAAGATGCAGTCCATTCTAGGAAGAGAGACAGATCCCATAGGCACAGTGGATGCTAAGGGCTACCAAAGAACTCTATATAATGATGTACTTCAACTATCACTTTCATATGATGATAATTGTAACGTGTCCACCTGTTCACTTGCCGGACACATCTTAGTAGCCCGTCGGGAAGAGAGTCTAGAAAGTGCCGCCCGGCACTTCCACGGAATGCCACCGGGTTTGCGATCTAGGTCCTCCCAAGTGTGCCATGAAGTGGAAGCATTCCGGCCATTCCCACTTAGGACCGACCTGAATTGGGGTTTCCTAGTGGTCAAATTCCTAGAACGGTAGCTAGTGTCGAACCCCATGCGAACTACTTTACATAGAAACGCTAGGGTCAAAGTGGATTCATGCTACACTTGGTTCAAGGAGAATGGGAAACAAGAGGGATGCAAAGCTCGACCTCTCTTTCCATAAGGCATAGTCCCATTCCGTTCCCCTAAAACAACATAAATTGGGATTCTAGTAACCTTGATTTTAGGTCATCATTCCTTGCTGTCAACTTCTTTGAGAAAAGTTCTCGGCCAACCAGGGGACCACACATCCATAGGACGGGCCCATGGCCACATCCACCGCACTTTCTTCGAGGTTGCTTTAGTTGTCTAATTACCTACCATATTTAGTTGGACACGCATAAAACAGCTTCCTTAATTAGCCAATTAGTCACCCGTTCCTTCATGTAATCTTAGAACTTGACATAGAAAAACAATGTCAAAAAAGTTTCTTTTCAACAATTAATCTTATTTATCTTTGGAATACATCATATAATGCAGCCCGAAGGCTATCCATAATCCACCCAAAGGCAATCCATAATCCTCAGGGATTACTAATCCAAGTTTGCGCCCGTAGACTAGTATGCAGGCCTCGAGATCCAATTCCAAGTCACGTCGACGTCTTGTGCAAGACCCGGAAGGCGAGGGATTTATGGCCAGAGCCCCCCTCTTGTGCAAGACCCGGAAGGCAAGGGATTTATGGCCAGAGCCCCCATCACACCCAAGTGTCCTCCTGCTCCAAGTAGCGCCCAACGGAGAGACCTCTTGCGGTGGGTTCGGTCCACTTTCCCGGTGCGGCTAACAACCCCCTTCGTTAGGGTCAAGCAGACAGTCGGGGATAACTGATGCTACCTCTCCCTCCAGGCCTTCAACCTGAAGCATTAATTATTCTTTCATCTTTAGTTCTTTGAGCAAAGCAATACAAACAGTGCTCCTAAACTGTACAAACACAATCAATCCAGTGGTCATTTATTTGGCCAACTGCTAAGGAGTGAATCCTTCTCTCCGAATGCGTCCAGCATCTGTTCCGCGATCAATTGCGACTTGGCAAGATCCCCAAGGGTTTTGTTGTTTGAGTACCCTCATATCCTTGGGTTAGGGTTATACCTGTTAACCCAAATTAACCAACACCTTAGGTTTCTTAAATTAAGACAGTAAATCCTGGTGACCTTGTCGCTCTAACTTGATTTGTCAATTGCTTGTTAGGCAATTCATAGTTACCCTACCTTGGCAAATCAGCCCAAGAAGGGTGATGTAGCAAGATTACTCATCCTCTTGCAAATTGTCTTGTACTCAGATCCTACCAACCCTTGATCTAAAGAGTGGCAACTCTACTTGGTGATTTAACACAAAACCATGCAACGTTGCAAGGAGTCACATCTAACTTGTGGGTTCAATCTCCCATAAATGACGTTTCTAGGTCAAGAAATATGCTTGATCAAGATGTAGGGTTTGGGATGTCTTCATGACCCAGCCCAACCCTTACCTTACTAGGTCACAACGCTTGGTCTAGGGCTTCTAAACTCAATCGAAAGTCTAGTATTAGGTCATTCCATCCTTAGGGTAAAACCCTAGATCATTATTGTATGGGTGTTCAATTAACCCAACATTCCATGAATGTGGGTAGGACCTTTAGGTTTAAAAGTCTTGATTTGGCATCCCAAGTGTGATATTAGGAAAAATTTTCAACGTGCTAAACCCTACCTAGCACTTTGAAGTGTTTATCATACCAACAAGTTATGCATTTACGAATCCCTTGAGGGTTATAACATTACAAGTGATTTAGCTAAATTGATCTACTTGTCTTACGACAAGAAGCGATCTTTTCTTAGAGATGCTAAACATATTCTAAAGGTGTAGATAGTTGCAAGACATCACATTATGTGTAAATATGAAATTATTACTTCTATGCAACTATAAGGTTTGCAATAACTATTTCTTTTCCTTGCTAAAATCATGATGATTGACAACTTGGGGAATAACTTGCATAAAACCTACATGGATTTACATCAAGTGTTTTGCCTACAACCTTTCGTTTAATGCAATTCAATTCCACGCTTTAGTATGACATGTAACCTTTTCTAGATACAACTTCGATAAATGAAGCTCATGCATGACGAATGTCATAACACTATGCTGACTTAATCTGTTCTATAGCAATTCATCCGACTTAAAATGCACGTATCCTCGCATGTAACAGGCAAGTTCATGGTTTCCTTTTCATGCCATGCAATCCTTTGGACAACATCTAACGGATGTTAACGATTCTCTCATGTGAATCACAACAAGGAAGTTACTGCCTAAATGCAATTTACGCTTGTTCTTTCTTGCAAGGAAGACAAGGGTAAATTTAAACCAATTTTTCATCCTTCTAACCTATGCAATATGCGTTTAGGCTTCTCATTTTGGAAATGCACGAAAAGGGCAACATGTAGCTAAGCTCATAAGACGAATAAGTAATTTACATTCATAACTTTCCCATGAATTTTAAGTGTGCCCAATGCAGAATTAACTTCTAAAAACTTGGGTATGAGGACTTGCAGTGATGTCCACGTGTAAACTTGGGTTCGAGGCTCCCGCGGGTGCACCTTACATCTTTGGCTTTGGAGCCATCGTTGATGTAATGGACTTGAACTCCGCAATTTGTCCTCACCTTTACGTGATCTCTGAACTCCCTCTAAGCTTGGCAACTCAGCCTCAAAAATTTGTCTACTTCCCCCTTGTGCAGGAATCGAGGCTTATGAGTCCAGTTTCTGAAACTAGGGAGGCACATGAAAACAAGCTTATGGAAGCTTATCTTAAGAAGACTCTAAGAGGCTTTTGGGGTACATGATGACGTGGGAGGAGGAATGATTTGGAAGGGGGAGATGATGACAAAGGAGGTGGTTATGATAGTGAAGGCGAAGGAGATGAGGTGGTTGTGGGCCAGCACAGCGGCGGTAGGTCCCGGCGTGGCGGGGATTTGGCAGGGCTGCAGCACGGCGCTCTCTTCTCTCTCTTCATGTCTCCCCCCAAGCTCTAGGGGGGAGGTTTTATAGTGTGAAAAGGGGGGGGAGATCCACACATGTGGAGGGCTTTCATGCCTTCCCTCCCTCATGCATCCCCACACCACACTCCTCCCTCTCTCCACTTAGCTCCACTCCCTCTCCCCTGCCATGCATCGGGTTGGGGGGAGGGGGTAAGTAATAATAATAATCTACACTACTTTAATCATTTATCCATTTGCCTTTATGTAAGGGGCGTTTCTTGTGCGGCTTGCGGGTTTTAACCTCAGCCTTATTTGCACAACGCAAATGGGGTTCATTATTGCGCGTGCGGGGTAAGGACTTTGTCACTATCATTATTCCATTGCGGGAGATGACTTTGCCCAGCTTTTGCGCGGGCGTGCGGTGATCAAGTTCTTTAATATTTTGAGTGGAAATATGACATTCTCTCCCCCTTAGAGGAATCGAGATGTCCTCATCTCGAGAAGACCTAGGGGAATTGTTGGTTGAGAGTACTTTCATCCATCCAAGTGGCATCCTCCTCAGGATAATCTTTCCACTAGATGAGGTATTCTCTCAAGGTTCTGGATCTCAAATATCTCTCCCTAACATCTAAGATCCTATTAGGCCGTAGCTCGAGGACTCCTTGGCTAGGAATTACAACTTGTTGATCATCAAGCACATGACTAGGGTTAGGTACACACTTCTTCAGTAGATTGATATGGAATACATTATGGACTTTTAGATTCTCAGGGAGTTGAAGTCTGTAAGCATTAGGTCCTAAGCACTTGAGAATCTTGTAGGGTCCACAATACCTTGGACTTAGCTTCTTGCATTCACCTAAGGATAGGGAACTCTTCTTTGGGCGTACGCAAATGAAGATTATATCTCCTTCACCGAAGGATCTATCTGGATGTTTCAAATTCGCGTATGCCTTCTGTCTATCCTTGGCGGCTTGGATGTCCTATCTTATTGACTTCATTTGGTCATCCATATCTTTCAGCATTTGCTTTGAAGCTTCAACCCTTAAGGTTGGATCTGAGAAGTTTAAAGGACTTCGACAGTCGTGTTCGTAGAATGCTTGAAAAGGGGTCATGTGAATGCTTTGTTGGTAAGAAGCATTGTAAGCAAACTCAACTAGTGACAAATATTGGATCCACTTTTTGGGTTCATGGCACTGCCCTTAGCATATCCTCAATGACTTGGTTGACTCGCTTTGTTTGACCATTGGTTTGGGGATGATAAGCTGTACTAAAACAGAGTTGAGTCCCAATGGCTTTGAAGATAGCCCTCGAGAAGTGTGATGTGAAGAGTGAGTCACGATCACTAATGATTCTTCTGGGTAACCCATGCAGTTTGAATATCTCCTTGATAAAGAACCTTGCAATGTCTGAGGCTTTATAGTTTGTCTTAACAAGACTAAGATGTGCAACCTTGGTGAGCATATCCACCACAACCATAATGGAGTTGTATCCTCCCTGAACTTGGGGCAGGCCAACAACAAAGTCCATACTAATGAATTCCCATTTCATTTGGGGAATGTCAAGTGGTTGCAACTTCCATGGCATCTTGACATGTTCGGGCTTAATGCGTTGACAAGACAAACATTCAGTGACATATTTGAGAATGTCACCTTTAAGCCTCTCCCAATAATAGCTTTTTCTAACTGCATTGAGGGTCTTAGCATAACCAGGATGCCCTAAACAAGGGGAATCATGAGCTTCCCAAAGTATCTTCTGTTTGAGTGACTGGCTTGCCGGTATACATAATCTCATTCTATAGTAGACAAGTCCACCATTGATAGAGATTTCTAGATACTTTGCCTGTAGTTTCGGGTCTTGATCCTTGATAGGGATCTCCCTTAGCAACTCCTGATAGGTTGGATCATGGCATGCCTCTTCTCTAGCTAGCTCAAGTGTTGGGTTGTTTGGCATGGATACCTTTATGGCTAGAGATCTTACAAGATTAGAGAATTTAGAAATGCCTTGCGACTGAGTGCATCCGCAACTACATTCTCCTTTCCCGGCCGGTATTTGATTTCAAAATGGTATTCCTCCAACACTTCAATCCATCGATGTTGCCTCATGTTGATCTCATTCTGGGTAAAGATTCACTTAAGACTTTTATGATTCAGGGTCACTAGGGTAAACTTGCTACCCAACAAGTAGTGTCTCCAAATCTTGAGAGCAAGGATTATAGCTAATAGCTCCAAATCATGGGTAGCATAATCATGGCTCTTCAATTTCCTTGAAGAGTATGCTACAGGATGACCTTATTGCATAAGCACACATCCTAAGGCAAGTGTGCTAGCATCAGTTATCACTTCAAGCTCCTTACTAAGGTCCGAAAGCCGCATGATAGGTGCTGATACCAAGCTTTGCTTTAGTTTATCAAAGCTAGATTGTTCAGCAGTTGACCATACAATTGATGTTTTCTTCTTCAGTAGATCCATTAGAGGCACTACAATCAAGGCATAGTTTTTGTGATAAAGACCCTGTACCATCGTGTCAATCCAAGAAAACTATGTATTTCTTTGACAATTGTAGGTGTTGGCCATTCTAGAACATCACTGACCTTAGCCGGGTCTATTGACATCCCTTCCGCTGATATAATGAATCCCAGATATTCAATCTCTCATTTGAAGAACACGCACTTCTTCTTTTTGTTATAAAGCTTGTATGCCCTCATTGTCTCTAGGACAATGCGAAGCGGGGTTCATGATCTTCTTCCTGTTTGAAGTAAACTAAGGTATCATCGAAGAAGATGAGTACGAAGTCATAAAGATACGGTCTAAAGATATCGTGCATTAGCCTGTTGAAGGTAGCAGGAGCATTTGTTAGCCCGAATGATATAACCAAAAACTCAAAATGCCCATATCTTGTGCTAAATGCCGTCTTTGGGATATCCTCTTCCTTGATCCTTATCTGATAATACCTAGACCTGAGATCAATCTTAGAGAAGATCTTCACACCTTGAAGATGGTCAATAAGTTCATCTATTCTTGGAATAGGATACTTGTTCTTAATGGTTGATTGATTTAGCCCTCTGTAATCAATACATAGCCGAAGCGTTCCATCTTTCTTCTTCTGGAACAGCACTAGAGCTCCCCATGGCGAACTGCTAGGACGAATGTAGCCTTCATCTAATAGTTGCTTAAGTTTCTCCTTTAGCTCAATTTCTTCCGGAATGGACATTCTATATGGTCTCTTTGCAATTGGTGTGGCTCCCTGCACTAGCTTGATTTCATGATCAACTTCCCTTTGAGGAGGAAGTTTTGTCAGTTCTTCAGGAAATATGTCTGTGTAATCCTTTAGCCATGAAGGTTCTTCACTAGACTCCTGATTTTGATCTAGCTTATTTAGCTTAATCAAATAGACAGGTGGCCCCTTTCTGAATCCCTTTATTATCCGAGATGCTTTGGCCAATTTAATTTTTGACTTTCCAGTCTCTCCTTGAGTTGTGACCAATTCCCCTTCAGAGTTTTGAAAGGAAACTTGGCCCTTTCCACAATGAACGTGGGCATCTTTAGGAAATAGGTCTGTGTACTCCTTTAGCCATGAAGGTTCTTCACTAGAATCCTGATTCTGATCTAGACTATTTAGCTTAATCAAATAGATAGGTGGCCCCTTTCTGACTCCCTTTATTATCCGAGATGCTTTGGCCAATTTAATTTTTGGCTTTCCAGTCTCTCCTTGAGTTGTGACCAATTCCCCTTCAGAGTTTCGAAAGGAAACTTGGCCCTTTCTACAATGAATGTGGGCATCATTAGGTGTAAGCCAATCCATTCCGAGCAAACACTCATGGACACCTAGGTTCATAACCCTGAATGACCGAAGTCGATTTTCCTCCTAGTAAGAATTCCACCTTAGCAATTTGCCTGGTACAAGTGACCTCACAACCATTTGCTAATTCCACAAGTAAGGTAGGTGCATCTATTGTGGCTATTCCTAATCTTCTTGCACAAACTGGTGAAATAAAGGAATGTGTAATGCCACAATCAATCAAGGTTCTGAAACCTTTACCTTGATAATCCGATGTTGTCTAAATCATTGAAAATTGGCGATTCAGGCCTTTCTTGTGAAGGGCGGCATGGACTGTTGCCCTCTCAAATTCTGCTTCCATGGTCGGGTCTTCTTCTTTGCACATCTCCCTATTGGCAACACAGGCAGTTCTTCCTCTACCTCGAGTGGCGGCTCCTTGGCCACGGGCGGTTCCTTGGACTAGTTCTTGACGTTGTC
Organism: Lygodium microphyllum; assembly: GCF_053477565.2. NCBI lineage: Eukaryota > Viridiplantae > Streptophyta > Polypodiopsida > Schizaeales > Lygodiaceae > Lygodium > Lygodium microphyllum. The sequence goes on along the minus strand of NW_028229515.1, from coordinate 3,551,513 downwards.
CTCTGCCAAGCTTGGGACATTGCCTTTTGAAATGACCGAGCTCATTGAAATGGAAGCAATGGAGATTGCAACCATTACCTTGGGTAGGAACAAAATTATTGACATTGTTGGTCCTAGATTTCTTCCTTTGTCCCTGGTTTTGACCTTGAACTCTCTTCGCCTAGGACATGCACACTCCTTTGTTTTGATCCTTATAAGACCAAGTCTTGTTATTTATTGGCTTGGTCTGTACTTCCTGAATTATGGGTGCAGCTCGAATGAGCGCATCTTGAAGGTCTAATGGGCGTATTGACTTGAGGCGAGTGTTTACGGGTGGGTTTAATCCAACACAAAACTTCGACACCTATTGTGTCATATCCATTTGTGGCGCATAATTCAAAAGAGAGATGAACTTTGACAAGTATGCATCAAGAGATAAGCCAAGTTGTTTTAGCTCATAGAACTCCTTCATCTTCTGCGTGTGGTAGGCAGGTGGTAAGTATCTTCCTTGCACAGCTCTTTTCAGCTTCTCCCAAGTAACGGACCCTTCCGAGATCCCTTGGTCTCTGCACCATTGCTTCCACCAAAGTCTTGCTTCGCCGGTAAGCTTCAGCTTGGCGAGCATTGCTTGGTTGGCGGGTGCAGTACCTCCCGCTTTGAAGTAATCCTCCATGGATTCGATCCAGATCTCAGCATCACTTTGGACGGACCTTCCCTTGCCATCAAATTATGGTGGCTTGATTTGCTTGAGAAGAAAATTATTCTCCTGAATCACAGCCGTACTTGGTGTAAGGGTTGGGCTAGGGATCTGTACCTGAGGTTGTGCATGGGCATTGAGATTCTTAACATTAACAACTTGCTAAATGTTTCTCACGTTACATTTCATGCCCAATTCAGCTTTCAACTAAGAGACCTAATCACTTAACTTTATTTTATCAATACACACAGTCAAGACAATCATTGATAAAAAGAGTCTTATTTCATTCATATGGGCACAGCCCTTTCAGAGTACAATTATTCTTGGGAGATGGAACAAGCTGATACATTAATTCGAGGAGAATAAGATTGTGTTACATTCAGCTATGAAAATTGAGTAATAATATGGATTGGGGTCATGAATTTTTAGGAATCGATAGGTCATTGGAAGATTAGGGTATCATTTCCTTTGGTACCCGTTCTTCTCGTAACGTCCCAACACCTTGATTCTATCGGCAGGGATTATTCGGGTCACTTCCTTGTACACATACATGTTCTTCTTGACCTTCCGACCCCCCACATGTAGGGTTGCATTTGCATGAGCCTCAACAAAGATGAATAGCTTCACAATCTTCAGGTCCTCCGACCACTTGATTCTCTTTAGGTTGGTTCAAATGTACGCAACTCGGTGGGCAGCTATGTAATAAATTCCTGAATCACCCGTCCATCTCCGTTCCACGTATATTGGTGAATGATTGTAGATGCGGTCTAGGATATTCATCATATCTATCCTCCGTCGATAATCTGAGGCATGCATCGTGGTCATAAACATAACCTAGAACACCAAGAATCTGTTCCATGCTTCATGACTCTGCAAGTCAGCATTGATAAGTAAGTAAGGAAACAATCTTAACAGCAACATTTGCTCTACTTTTCCTCATTAAGTTTTCTTGTAAAAGATAGATCCTTTGTTGGTTTGCTCTGATATCAACTATAACATGTCCACATGTTCACTTGCAGGACACGTCTTAGTAGCCCATCGGGAAAAGAGTCTAGAAAGCGCTGCCCGGCACTCCCACGGAATGTCACCGGGTTTGCGATCTAGGTCTTCCCGAGTCTACCATGAAGCGGAAGCATTCTGGCCATTCCCACTTAGGACCGACCTGAATTAGGGTTTCGTAGTGGTCAAATTCCTAGAACGACAGCTAGCGTCAAACCCTAGGCAAAATACTTTATGCAAAAATGTCAGGGTCGAAGCGGGTTCATGCTGCACTTGGTTCAAGGAGAATGGGAAACAAGAGGGATGCAAAGCTCAACCTCTCTGCCCATAAGGCATAGTTCCATTCTGTCCCCCCTAAAATAGCGTAAATCAGGATTCTAGTAACCTAGATTCTAGGTCATCGTTCCTTGCTGTCAACTTCTTTGAGAAACGTTCCCGGCCAACCGGGACCACCCATCCGTAGGACAGGCCCATGGCCACATCCATTGCACTTTTCTCAGGGTTGCTTTAGTTGTCTAATTACCTACCACATTTAGTTGGACACGCATAAAACAACTTCCTTAATTAGCATATTAGTCACCGGTTCCTTCACGTAATCTTAGCACTTGACATAGAAAAACAGTGTCAAACAAGTTCCTTTTCAACAATTGATCTTATTTATATTTTGAATACATAATATAATCCATCTTGAAGGCTATCCATAATCCACCCAAAGGCAATCCATAATCCTCAGGGATTACTAATCCAAGTTTTCGCCCGTAGACTAGTTTGCAGGCTTCGAGATCCAATCCTGAGTCACATCGTGTTCAAAGTTGAGAGAAAGAGAGAGGCACGGAAACTCCATTGTCATGAGCCTTCAGGCTCTCAAAGTCATTTCTTCATGTTCCACACTAAAACTGAAAAGCACACGATACAAAGATAAAGTGACATAGTGTAAGTGTAGACTAGACAGACTAACTCTAGTCAGGTCACTAACTGACTACTAACGCGACTTATTTAATGTAGTCACATGTAGACAGCTGCACACTCTAGCTGTAGAATATGTCGGTCATAGATAAAGACACACTAATGGTGAGCTTGATTTCTAACACTCCCCCTCAAGCTCAAAACAAAACTCAAATCATATGTATCACTCCAAGTAGCTGTCTAAAGTGAATGAACTTATCTTTACCAAGTGATTTGGTAAAGATGTCTACTACTTGGTCTTCAATCTTCACATGCTCCAAGTCAATTTGGTCTACTAAAACCATTTCCCTGATGAAATGGTAGTGAACCTCAATGTGTTTTGATCTTGCATGATAAACAAGATTGCTTGCTAACATGACACTTCTCAAATTGTCACAATACAGCTTGACTTTGTTGTCCAAGTGTACTCCCAAGTCATTCAACAACTTCTGTAACCACTTAGTTTCACAAGCCGCTAAGGCCACACCACGATACTCTGCTTCCATAATAGACAATGCAACTGTAGGCTATTTCTTAATCTAACAACTGATCATGCTACTACCCAATCCAAATGCATAGCCGCCGGTTGACCTCCTGTCATACGTGCAACCAGCCCAGTCAGCATCAGTGTACCCCATCAAGTCAAGGGGTTTCCCATATGCATAAAACAGCCCATGATTTGTAGTACTCTTTACATATCTCAGAATTCTCTTGACTGCATCCAAGTGTGGTTTGCAAGGCTTCTGCATGAACTAATTGATCATCCCCACAGCATAACTCAAGTCAGGTCTAGTGATTGTGAGATAGATCAAGCTGCCTACCATTTGTATGTACATAGTAACATTCTCAATCTGTGTCCCAACATCAATTTGCAGCTTGACATTCTGCTCTAAAGGTGTATCCATAGGCTTGCAATCAGCCATACCATATTTCTATAACATGTCATGAGCATACTGCTTCTGTAGTAGCCATATGCCTTGAGGTGTAGAGACAACCTCAATCCCCAAAAAATATTTTAGCTCTCCAAGGTCGTTGACCTTAAACTCAGCCTGTAAACATGTCTTTATTTCAGCAATCCCATTTTCATCATCTCCTATAATGATTAAGTCATCAACATAGACAACTAGGAAAACATAGCCACTATCTATCTTCTTCACAAACAGACTATGATCAACATCACCCAATCGGAAACCATGTTGCTGCAAATAGCGATGATCAACTGCTTATAGATTTTCCTTTCTTTTCTTTTTTGTGATAGGGGTTAGAACCCCTTTTTACACACCTTTGTATATATTTATTGTCTTTAAGATATTCAGGGTTTCTTTTCCTTTATCATCATTATTTTCTTTTGGTAGGCTTCTCTAACTGCCTCACAACTAACAAGAACTCCTAGAATGGCTGCCTAGTAGGCTAGTAGAACAGGGTCACTAGGACTCCCTTCTAAAACAAGTCTTTAAATGCTTGACAATGTCTTTACAGGAGGCAACGACTACTCAGACCTCCCTCAAACACAGTGAACCTAAACTTGGGACTTCATGCCTTGGACGCCGGTCCCCAACAAGAAAAGAAAAATCCCTTACAAGCACACAAACACATATAGCACAACAACCACAGTACTCATAAAGGAGAGATATCACCTGGATAGGGCCACGAGAAGCTTCCACGCAACAAAAGGCTCCTTCCAAGTCCTTCTTCAAACCTGTCTAACACAAAACTCAAACAAGAAACCATTAACCATACCTGCACTAAACAGACAACTGGCCCTCTTGGCCTAATGAAATAAAGCATTCAAAACCTCGCAAAACGGGCCCTCTTGGCCTAATGAGATCAAACAGAATAACACCTACACATCCTTTCCTAGAAGAATCTAGATATACAATAATAGACTCCTTTCCAAGGAGGAAAACACAGGGCTCGTAGCCCTAAACTAAATGCATAAGGTTACGACCCATCCCTCCTGCGTAGATAGCAAGAGGCGTACGCATAATATGTTGTCTAATTAATCTATGGGTCCAGGATAACAACGGTAGATTGGTATCGGCTACTCTTTGCATCACCCATATAAACCATCGTCTGCCATATATTGCATGCTCTGATAACATTCCCCACAAGTGACCAGGTCATGTTTCATCATTGATCACAATATCCAAACTAGGACCACAATTAAAGAAGAGGTCTTCCTCATAAGCAATATTTGCCAAAGAATCCGCAAATAGATTCCAATAACGTGGAATCAGCTGAAAAGACACTCTCTTAAACTCTTCAAGTAGGGTCATCGCAGTTCGATGATACATACGAAGAATGGGATTCCGCACTGTCTATGTCCCATCTAGCTGATTCAGAATCAACTAGGGATCCCCTTTTACTAACAACCAATGAATACTACCTTGTTTGGCAATATGCAATCCCATAATCAAGGCTTTATACTCCGTCATATTGTTAGTGAATCCTACCCCGAGATAAGCAGCTAACTTCATCGTAACTCTTCATCGGGGATCTCCGATTACTACTCCAACACTCCCTTTTTTATTAGGGCCCCTCGACGCTCCGTCAAAATATAATGTATACGTCCACAATGGGTTTACACAGCTTGCCATCACAAACTCCCCTATTCGTAATTATGGTAATCAAAGTTTAGCATGTTGAGAGGATGAACTGACGGCTCCATCCCACCTTCTTTATTGAACTCAACAGGGATACTCGTCAACAGTCGTAAGCAGTGATGGCAGAAGACTTTAATCTCCCACACAAAGGTTCCGTCTTCTTGCTCAATCACTTTGTATGCTTTGCTCCACCAGATAAGTTTCCCCTGATTATATCTCTGCTCCAGATAGGGGTGCTCCAAATAAGGGATTAACCGACCCATCAACCGACTTTAAGCTCTTTTGCATGTCTCAAATTATCCCCAGCATGGACCTGCAATGCATTTCTCAATATTAGCATACTTAGAAATAATAAGGTTTAATATTATTAAGATTAACCTTATTCTTAAACTCTACTCCCTGTAGATCAGCTAACAGGGTCGTAGACCTATTTTTCCCTAACTTGAAAATCTTGTAGGGCCCATCCCATTTAGGTTCCAGCTTCCCTGGAAACAGCTCCCTACGCACATCGTAATATAGAACTAATTGCCCTTTTTTAAAGGTATATCTCTTCGCTCTAAGGTCATGCAATTTCTTCATCCGACGTTTAGCTACCTCCTGGTGTAGTAAGCTCTGCAACTTCAGCTCATCTAGGTGGGCTAAGGTCGTGAAACGCTCAAAAAGGGAATCCTTATCTCCCAAAGAATGGTTAATTGCAAACTGTATGGTTGGCAACTCAATCTTGAGGGGTAACATACACTCTTCCCCATAAACCAATTTGAATGGAGTATGGCCAGTAGCTCGCTTGAACGTGGTATTGTATGCCCATACTACCACATTAGCTTCTTGTCCCAGTCTCGTTTATTCTCAGAGACTATCTTAGACAAGATACCCACAAGCTGCTTATTAGTATTTTCCACCTTTCCGTTTGCTTGCAGATTATAAGGAGTCATTTTATTGTGCTTGATTTGCCAAGCTTCTGTCAGGCTTTTGATCACTTTGTTCAGGAAATGAGTTCCACGGTCCGACACTAATTCCTTCAGGGGACCGAAATGGCAGACTATCTGCTCTAAAAGGAAACTTGCAGTCTCTTTTGCATTGTCCTGCCTCCTTGCCCATGCTTCTGACCATTTTGTAAAATAATCAATGGCTACTATAATATACCTCTTCTGAGTAGTAGACGACGGGGTAATAGGACCCACAAAATCAATGCCTCACTTCTCAAATGGAAGGATAGCCATAATAGGCGTAAGTGGACGTTTCCTATTTTCGTGGTTGTCATGCCTTTGACAGGTATCACATTTCTTTACATACTCAAAAGAATCTTGAAAGATGGACGGCCACCAATATCCAGCTCTTAAAGCTTTCTGCGCCGTCAACCATCCAGCGAAGTGCCCTCCACATGCAGAGTCATGGCACTCTTCTAAGATAAAAGGAACCTCGTCAGGCATCACACATTGGCATATCATCAACACCTTACTGATATAGTGTCCTTACGATCAAGGAAAACTTCAATGCCTGTTGTTTGATTTTCCTCTTTTCAGACTTTGACAAAACAGCTCCCGTCTCTCCTGTTGATAGATAATGTGTAATAACAGCATACAAAGATGGAATAGAAGCTGTATCAATTTTAAACATTTCCTCAATATCACTTCCTTCAGTTAAAGTATCTTTTGGCTCCCCGAAATCCACAAGGCATTCCACAATACCCTGCAGCCTCGGTGGCTTACTCTTAATCTCATAATCGAACTCCTGCAAAGTGATTAACCACTTTGCCAAACGATCGGGCGGCTGCATCTTGTTCATAAGCAATCTAAGCCCTTCCGCCTTCGTATGGAACACTACCTTTTCATAGAGGATGCAGTGCCTGAATTTCTTAGTCCCAAAGACCATCGCAAGACACAACTTCTCCATGTAGGTATAATTGATCTCTGAAATGCCCAATTTTCGACTAGCAAAAGCTATCGGATGATACCACTTTTCCTCCCAAATCTGGGCTAAACAGCACAGCTAATACTATGCATAGTGGCTGCTAAAAATATATAGAACACCTCTCCTCTTTTAGGTGCTTTTAACACGAGTGCTTTTACTAGCTCCTGTTTCACATCCTCAAAAGCTACCTTACAAGGGTCGCTGCACTCGAATGAACAGCTAAAGGATAATAAATTTGTTAATGGCAACATTCTTTCTGCCAAGGCATTTATAAATCTTCGATAATATCCTATCGATGTGACAGAAAGCTATGAACCTCTTTCAGAGTGCGTGGTGGAATCATAACAACTATAACCTTGATCTTTTCAGGGTCAGTTGCTATCCCTACTGAACTGACCACATGGCCTAGCAATAACCCATAAGGTACTCCAAAGACACACTTCTGTGGGTTAAAAGTGATACAAAATTATCTACAACGCTCAAAGCACTTTCTTAAAATAATCAACATCGTTTCCCTTACAATGACTGCCCCCAGGTCATCAATAAATACTTTCAACTCATCTGGGGAGATGTCACCAAAGGTCTTGTCTGTTGTTCATTGCCATGATCTAGGTGCATTGCATAAACCAAATGCCATCACATGATACGCAAAAGTACCAAAGACCGTAATAAAAGTTGTTTTCAACTTGTCCTCTTCTACAATTGCCATCTGGTTATATCCTGCAAAGCAATCCATAAACGAATATATTTCCCTACCCGCTAGTTGATCCAAGATCTGGTCAATAAATGGCAACGGGTAGTAATCCTTAACTATCAGCTTATTCAGCTCTCTAAAATCTACACATAATCGAATATGGTTATTTTTCTTATTCCTGATAACAACTGGTGAACACCATTCTGTGTACTGAACAAGGAAGATCAAACCAGCTTTCCTTAGCTTCTGCAACTCCTCAAACATCTCATTCCTCAATTCAAAAGGCATACGCCTTACTTTCTGACGCATAGGACGATTGTCTTCTTTTACAGGAATAGTATGAATAGCTAGGATGGGAGGAATACCTCTCAGCTCATCATAACCCCAAGCAAAGATATCGCGAAGTTCTTGAATCAAGGACACATAGTTCTCCCTTTCTACTGAACTGAGCATGGAACCTAATTTAATTGGCCGCGAATCATTCGTCGTGCCAAGGTCCAACTCAATCACATTCACATCTCTTATCCTATCTTGAGGCTCTATCAGCTCATTTAGAGTTATCTGATAGATATCCTCTGTAGTAGACCCCTCCTTAGATTCATCGTTGGATGATGTCTCACTACCAGATGGATCGTCTGCTGTCTCTAATTCTGTAGAAGATAAAGGAGCTCCCTCACTTTGAGGAGACTCAGGATAAGCATCGACTATTACTCGATTAGCACCTCTACCTAGAACCACTCCACTGGCGGGTATATCGACTTGACAGTCTGTTCGTAAGATCCAAGGCCTACCTAGCAAAACTCGATAGCTAGGACGTCCTGCAAATCTGATCACCCTAAAGTCCAAGAAACATTCTACACTTGCAACTATAACATGAACCTTAGTAACGCAACCTTCTGGTTGTCTTAAACTATCATCAGCCATTCTCAAAAGGGTGGAGCTGTCTTTCTGGATGCCTAGACCCAACCTCTCCATCAACTCTGAACTCATGATGTTGAAGGAGGATCCAGTGTCTACAATGGCATGTTCTACTAATATTCCATCCACATAAGCTAGAACCCTAGGGCAGTTCTTTTCAACATAGTCAAACCAATCTTCCCCTACTTGTGCTATGCCCAGAGGTCCTACAATATACCTGATACGCAGGATCTTCTTAAATTCCTTGCGTACTCCTAGAGATAATTTGATCAATTGCAAGAGATTCACATCTGGTTTGACTTCGCAAAGAGAACTTGCTAAATCAAAGTCATGATAAGTAGCTAAAGCTCTCTTTTCTCGCCAAACCATCCTCTCTTTTGGTCTTTGGACCGGTTTTGGTGCTTCTCTCTTAGCTCTTGTCTTCTTTCTTGGCACTACCTCATCCTTCTTAGGGTCAATTTTCTTGTCAACTGGCCTTAGCGGTTCCCCTTCTATGCTAGAATTCTGGACTTGCATCCCCTTATCCCCTTGTTTAGGGTTTGCCTCAACTGGTTTTGTATTATCTTTGTCAACCTCTTTAGCCTTTTGGCCTCTTGTCACGGCTCTTAAGTTAGAGGTTTCAGCATCATGGACTCATACAGCCTCAATAAGGCTGACTCCGTTGCCTTGTGGCAACTCTTCTATATTTGTTTTTCCCCTCTGCAATATGATCCTAGGTGCATCATTTTGCTGCAAGTTATTTCCTTGCACTCTATGATTCACTGGGCCCGGTTGTTTACTCCCTTGTTGGAGAGAACTAATCTTACTCCAACAGGTAGCAGCTAAATGGCCCGACTTCCCACAAATGTCACATTTCACATTTGGACAGTTTCTGGGGAAGTGCTGTCCACCACACAATTTACAACTAAATCTAGAGGGTCCACCCTCTTCAGGGCATCGACTCTCGATCAAATTTTGTTGCTTCTTCAAGAAATTAACATCGATGGCTATTTGTCGATATTGTTCGAAAATCATATCAGTATAATGCTTCATCATGTCCTTAACTTCACCAAGGACATTAGATGCACTCAACTCTTAGCCTCGATCGTCAACCCGTCGTTCCATTGGCCTAACAATCTAATTTGGCACTGGCTGTTGACCCACAGGAACAACATTAGAACTCGAAACTTGGCCTCCAACGTGGAGCCAATTGACTTGCCATGGGCATAGTCACACTGGGAGGAGCTGGCAATAAAGGTACATTCTGAACCATACTCCCTTTCCCAATAGGGTTAGTCATAGGCATCCCTTGACTTCCATTCGTCAATGATGGATTGCCGCCAGGTACTAAACCCCCATTAACATTCATTCAAGAGGAGTAGGCCGTTTGTAATTGTGCTTCTACTCCCTCTGCCCGCGTAATAGTGGTGTCTATATCTGCCAAGGCCACACTGTTCAATTGCACTTGGATATTAAAGTCCAACCCATGCAAAAAGTATTGCAATTGGGCAACCGGCGGAATGGGAATGTAAGTTTGTAACTTACGGAATACTTCCTTCAACTTCTTGGCATATGCTTTCACATTCTCGTGAGGATCTTAACGTGTTACATTCAAGACCCGCAACCAATATTGGCCACCTCTTTTAGGGGCATACTCTGCTCGAAAAGCTGCATAGAATTGATCAATGGTGGTTATGGTTCCAGACTCTATGCTATGATACCATACTGCAGCCCTTCCTTTTAACGTCATATTGAAGAACATCATGAGATGTCCCTCGTCTTGGATGCAATAATTGAACATCAATCTTTGAAATTCACAAATGTGAAATTATGCATACTCTTCCGCTAACCCATTAAAAATGGGCAAGGGAACTCCTAAGGCTGGTAAATCTAGCGTCCCTGCAGGAATCGCAATAGGCTGTGCCATGGTGACAATCGGATTAGCAATAGGAGCTTGAACGGATGAATTCATCCCCCACTTGAAGTGGGTAAACTTGGTGGAGGAGAAGAAGATCTTGCACTTCCTCCTGCACCTAATGGAATAGGTGTAGTTAAATGACTAAGACCACTGCTTCATATACGCACTGAGCTACTCCTTTGAGGAGAATAACGGCTTACAATCTCTAACCACCGTCTAGCCCTCTCGGCACTTTCTGATTTCTGGATTTCGGCTTGATGGTCCTTGTCAGAGGACATAAACCAACTTCCTTTTGGTCCTTAGAAACCCTAGATCCGAAAGCCACCACTTATAAGTGGCTCCCGACAGACGTACCACTTATGGGACCTAAAATGGGCCGGCACTGGCTATAGCACTAGCCGGACCTCATGCTCATGACACACAAACACCCTCACGGCCTCGCGGACCATGAGCGTCAATCTAATGCTGAAGGACAAACTGCCCTAAAGCTTAATTCATGCGTTTATAGTTCATAGTCCAACATTTTCCTAAAACTCCTCAGAGGGAGAACCCTTATACATAGACATAATGCCACGTCACACACACATAGGAGGCAGTCCACCGACTAATAGTCGGAGCCCCACTGCAGCTCTCCTACATCTTAAGGATTGGCCCTTTGATGCGCTGCTAAACATATAACACAAAGGAGCACAAACTCCTCTCTTTTATATTTCTCGTATTTCCAGGAGATATACCATGCTTTCTCACTTCACAGTCCCTTAAGAAACCGACCCTCTACCCTACGGCAAGGGGTAATCTCACACTCTCAATCGTGGGTCAAAGTCCTAAGAAAACAATTGCTATGCAGTCTAGGAGATTTTTCCTTCGATACCATGAACCATGCATAGTGAATAATGTGAATGGTTTAGTGCACAAACAATAGAAAATCAGCATTGTGCATCGTGCGAAACCAATCTTTTCATGATTTCCATGCTAACGTTTATGTATTGAAACGGGGAGAGACACCGAGCCTTACGCTCATGCTACCTTTTCCTTTATTTTAAAACAACGTCCTATAGTCATGATACAATACATAAATCAAATTTAATATTGTACTTTAATGCTCAAACTCCCCTCTCACCCTACTGTTTAATGTTTTGCAATCGTTGATAGGTGTAAGAGTCGTTTTATGTGTATTTCTTTGTAGAGAAAGCAGTAAATACAGACAAAAACATAGAAATGAGGGTAAACCGAGGCTAACCTTGTGCTCTACCTTCATTATACATTGCATAAACACTTATGTAATTTTCTGGAATTTTCCTTTTATCGTTTCCTAAATGTCTCCCATTTAAAACCCAATTTTCACCCTTTTTTGGTATTTTTCCTCTATTATTTCCAATAAAAAATGACTAGAAATTAAGATTGATTATGGGCTGTGGCCCTTAGGTTCTTTGACAGCAAAATTTTAGGTTTTATTAATGTTATATCTCATGTTTTCCCTTTATTTTGCAAAAAAACCCCATTTTGCCTCTTAAACGCGTGTTTTACGCGTTTTATACCATTAATTTCAATCATAACACTTATGATTTTTTAATTTTCTAAGCATAAACTAATCAAAATCATAGCAAGCAACATCATAATGCATAATCAGCCCATGGGAACAATATTACATCAACCAAATAGCATAAAAACTGATTTTTTCTTCATAAAATTTGAATTACCGCTTAGGCTTTGTGTCTCGGGATCTCAGTTTTGCTATGGGACTGCGTGTTAGCCCTCATTCAATGTCGAGCATCTTCAAGAACAGCACTCTTCATATCTTCATCCACCAAGAAGCAATCTGGTCTCATCTGGACAAGCTTTCCTCCATCATTCTTCATTGATCTCTTCCACACAAGAACAACCCCTTAAGGGAGAGAGAGGGAAGAGAGAGAAAGACTGAAATCAGAGATCTCATTGAGGCCACCATTTGATAGGCGAAGCACGGTGATAAGATCAACAGGCAGAGGGGAATCAATGTCAATGATCATTGGGGGGGGGGGGGGGGAATCAATGTCAATGATCAGCAGGAAGATGGATCTCCATGATTCAAGCGCAAAAATCGGTGGAGATGGCACCCCCTCTTCTCCACAATTTGTTGCTTCTTTTTTGCATGAAACTTTCATGCCACATTAAAAGTTGGGCTCCCAAAGGTCACTAGCCCATTTTGGCCAAATTTTGTCCACCCCTTCGCATCTTGACCGTTTCCTTGGCCATTTCCCCGTCTGGACCCCGAATTGAGCTTTGAAAAATCCTGGGCATCCGCCTTGACATCCCGCATTGGCCGGTAACTCTTGTCAACCCACACGGAAGTCTAAAAATTTATCAAAAATCAACAAGTGCCGCTCGGGCGCCTTTAAAGCACTTTGACGCTTAAAATCGTCCTAGGTCAGCCGCCGCCTTCGACGTTGAATATTTTTCCCTTGATATTCGTAATTTTTAGCTATTTTTAAGAGCTTCTCGGCATCAAAATTCTGCTCTCAAGGGTTGATAAGATAAGAAAGCATTTGACCAAATGGCAAAATGTCATTCTTGTATTAAAATGAACAAAGTGGTTGATTTCTTGCAAGATATTGTGATACTATAAGAGTCCTTATTTTGGCCAAGAGATAGCTTAAGGAGAAGATTTGGCTGCAAGGCGAAATCTCAGAGTATATTGGGAAAAATAACATAAATTACATCTTATATTATAAGAAAAGATTTGACCTTATGGCCAAATCTTAGATTGTATTGAATAAAATAAAAAAAAGTACTTCTTATATTGCAAGAAAATTTTTGACTATATGGTCTAATCTATAGATTGATGAAAGATCGTGATATGTGTTGTTAGAATATCAAATTACATCCTTTGGCAAAATCATATTGAGTATTTGTAAGTATTGTATAGCCATATGCTTATTGCAAAATTATAAAGAATGTAACCATAAAATCTGATGGTAATGCTTTAATTATGAAAATACAATATAATGGAAAGTTCTATATAGTAAAGTATAATACGATGTATAAGAACTTGATAAAATGCTTTAATATTGCTGAAGGATACAAGAAATATAAGACTAGATTTAGCCTTGAGGCAAAATCTTAAGGTATATAGCATCACAAAATAGAAAGAAAGGTTAGTATTTTGAAAGTATTCATTGATAAAAGCATTGTGCAAACCATTTATTCCATATTCACATCTAGCAGAGTTTTTTCAACATTACACAAATCATATATTTCATGTTTACAACAAAAAAAGAATTTTCAACAGTGTAAGAAATCATGTTTTTCATATTCACACCAAAGAAGCTATCATTTGCAAGGTAGTGGTTGGACAACAAAAAAGGCAGGCGCTCCAGGAGATCAATCAAGAAATCCAGAAGAAGAAGACATTGAATTCTCAAGAGTGAGCGCCTAATCTCATTGCTACAGAAATAAATATTGCATTTAATTTTCATACATGATTCTTATTTGGAAAATTCTTTTGGTGTTTCATCTTAATATTATTCAATACTAATCATACAAAAGAGTAGCAGTGTGATTTGTAGTAATTGTATAGATTGAAATGATCATAATCAATGTAGTTTAACTCAAAATAAAAAATGAAGTAGGGAAGAGTTGAAAACATGTTGTAATTAGTAGGTCAGTATTGTGTGCCAACGTAACAAAAATCACCCATGAAGTAGAGTAGACATGCTTTGGAGTGGCAATCATTCACTACACTATTGAATTACTAAAGCCTTGGAGCAAGATTTTTGATTTGAAGACACATGTAGTTTTGGTCATAATACCTTGATTCGAACCAAAATTTGCACTACACAATCTGTTTCAGTTTAAGAAAATGAAACAGTGGAGAGCAGTCAAAGAAGAGGAGGCGGATAGAACCCCCAAAGATTAGGGCCGCAACACCTGTAGTAAGAGAGGAGCGATAAGAGTAGAGATAAAAATGCACAGGATCAAAGGTGCAAAACCTGCAACCATAAAAATGCAACAGAGAAAACACTCAGGTTAGAGAGTTACGTGGTAGAGAGAGGAAGGGGAAGAGAAACTCATTTTGAAAAACATCATGATTAGTTGTAAAGATTGACTCATGAAAGGGATCATTTAATGTATTACACTATTCGAATAACCATAACTTATTACGGAATACGAGTACATTTAGATCTTATTTTTGTATCTATTTTTTAATTTTATTAAAGATTTCAAGTCGCATTAAAAAAAAAAACACGTAATGACTATTTTTCAAAAGTCGCGATCTTAATGACCCCGCCATTGGGGGTGTTTCCCCCAAACCCCGCTGGGGGTGTTGCCCTTGAACCCTCGCTGGGAGCGTTGCCTCTAGACCCCACAAGGGGTTGTTGCCCCCCAGACCCCGTCGTTGGGGGTGTTTCCACTAGACCCCCACGAGGGGGCGCTACTCCCTGAACCCCCCATTGGGGGCGTTGCCCACAAACCCCCATCAGGGACGCTACCCCCTACTAGGGGTGTTTCCCGTAGACCCCCACCAAGGGGCACTACCCCTCGAACCCCCCATTGGAAGCATTGCCCCCAAATCCCTACAAGGGGTGCTATCCCCAAACACCGACTAGAGGCATTACTCCCAAACCTCCACCAAGGAGAACATTGCTCTCAAACTCTCACTAGGGGCATTTCTCCTAGATCCGCTCCTTTCCCCTTGCCCCTCCTTAAGAACCCACCATTGGGATATTGCCCCTATTTCTAGAGCTAGAGATTTATCCTACATACTCTCTATCCTACCTTGCTAGAGATTCTACTCTCGAACTATTACTAAGGTGGCTTCACAATCCTCAATGATATTACACATTACATATTAGATACATTAAATACATAATCTTACAAAATATGACTTAATATATTTAAATTATATTTATTAATTATTACTAAATTAATTAAAAATATATATTTTGATAATATATTCCATAATATGCACATAGTACGATATACTAATATAACATGATTTAGACTAAAATAATATAACTTAAAAATAAAATGTAATATGATACATTTTACTGTTATCAACAAGTAAGTAGTATAAGATTTATAAATATTTAACCATGATAAAAATTATCTTTCCTTCTCAAATAGCTTCTAATTGATGCTAAAATTTCCTCAATCTTTATAACTTTGTGTCATAGGGAATGAAATCTCCTATTCTTTAGAGGTCATTGTGGTTTCAACATTTAAGCATGAGGTCAAAGTTTCTCATAAAATATATTTATCCTTGTTGTCATGTGGAATACATGAAATAAAAGTTTTAATCATTTGATCAAATATTTTCTAATGGAGATCACAGAGATTATTTATCCTTGTTGACATACAATAAAGGCTTTGACCATTTGGCTAAATCTTGTTCTATGGCCATCGCAAACAATTATTATCCTTGCTATCATCTAGTTTAAATACATGTTTTGATCATATGGCTAAATCTTTTCTTATGGATATCACAAATAATTTTAATCCTAATTCTTGTGTAAAATAGTTGCAATAGAGGTTTTTACCATCTGGCTAAATCTTTTTCCATAAAGATCACAATGAACTTTTATCCTTGTTGTATGTATTTTGCTTGAGTTTTGACCACTTGGCTAAATATTTTTCTATGGAGACCACAATGAACTTTTATCCTTTTTGTCATGTGAAATACATAGAATAGAGATTTCAATTATTTGACTATGTTTTCTCCTATGGGGATCACAAATAATTTTTATATTTGCTATGGTATGGAATACATACAATAGATTTTTAACCAAGTGGCTAAATCTTTTCCTATACACATTATAAATAATTTCAATAATTGTTCTTGTGTTGAATAGATATAGTACAAGTTTTGAATATCTGCTATATTTTTTCCCAATGAGAACACACAAGGAAGTTTTTGCTTACTCAAAGTGTAGCTAATAAAATAAAGTAAAATCAAGGGCAACTAAAAATAATAGAAGAAACTTTTCTTATTTACTTTAGGGCGGCATAGTTCATGAGAAAGTTTGTTTTTGGTCATATGGTCATGTAACGTGTCCACATGTTGCGTGTAGGACGTGTCTTAGCAACCTCAGAAAGAGGGTCTAGAAAGCTTCACCCGCACTCCCATGGAATGTTACGGGGTTTGCAATTTAGGTCTTTCTGAGTCTTCCACGTAGTGGAAGTATTCCATCCATTCCCACTTAGGACCCGACCTGAATAAGGGTTTTCCTAGTGGTCAAACTCCTAGAATGACATTTAGCATTGAACCCTAGGCAAACTAATTTACACAGAAATGTCAGGGTTGAAGCGGATTCATGCTGCACTTGGTTCAAGGAGAATGGGAAACGAGAGGGATGCAAAGCTCGATCTCTCTACCATAAGGCATAGTTCCATTCCATTCCCCTAAAACATCATAAATTAGGATTCTAGTAACCTAAACTCTAGGTCAGCGCCCTTGCTGTTCATTTCCTTTGAGAAGAGCTCCTTGCTGTCCATTTTGTTGAGAAAAGTTTCCTGCCAACCGGGACCACCCATCCGTAGGACAGACCCATGGCGAGATCCACTACACTTTCCTCAGGGTTGTTTTTAGTTGTCTAATTATCTACCACATTTAGTTGGACACACATAAAATAGCTTCCTTAATTAGCCACTTAGACAATGGTTCCTTCACGTAATCTTAGCACTTGACATAGAAAACCAGTGCCAAACAGGTTCCTTTTCAACAGGTTATCTTACTTATCTTTGGAGTACATCCATAAAATCCAGCTTGTAGGCTAATCCATAATCCGCCCGAAGGCAATCCATAATCCGCCCAAAGGCTATCCAGCAATCCACACGGATTACTAATCCAAGATTCTGCCCATAGACTAGTATGCAGGCCTCGAGATCCAATCCTGAGTCACGTTGGCCTCTTATGCAAGGCCCGAAAGGCAAGGGATTTACGGCCAGAGCCCCCCATGGCACCCAAGCGTCCTCCTGCTCCAAGTAGTGCCCAACGGAGAGACCTCTTATGGCGGGTTCGGTCCACAGTCCTGGCACGGCTAACAACCCCCTTGGTTAGGGTCAGGCAGATAGTCGGGGGTAGCTGATGCTGCCTCTCCCTCCAGGCCTTCAACCTGAAGCATTAATTATCTTTCCATCTTTAGTTCCTTGAGAAAACAATGCAAATAGTGCTCCTAAACTGTTACAAGAACAATCATTCCAATGGTCATTTTTTTGGCCAACTGCTAAGGAGTGAATCCTTTTCTCCAAATGCCTCCATCATTCGATCCGGGATCAATTGCGACTTGGCAAGATCCCCAAGGGTTTGTTTATTCACCCTTTTGTCCTTGGGTTAGGGCCATACCCTGTTAACCCAACTTAACCAACACCTTAGGTTTCATAAGTTAACAGTAAATCCTGGCGACCATGTTGCTCTAACTTGATTGATCCTTTGCTTCCAAGAAAATACCTAACTTCCCTTAACTTGGTTGTGATGTAACAGGATGACTACTCATCCTCTTGCAAGTTAAACTTGCACAAGAACCTGCCAACTTCATTCCAAGGAATGGAAAAACTCTATTATGATCAAACCACAAGGCCATGCGACGTTGCAACTTGTTGCACAAGTGTCGCATCTATTCCATGGGATCATTTCATCCATTGAATATCATTTCCTAGTCAAGGAATTATTTTAGATAAGAAGCAAGGTTTAGGGTGTCTTCTTACCCAACCCAATCCTAATTGCACTAGGCCGGTCCTAGGGATTCCAAACTCAAACCGAGTTTTAACATTAAGTCGGTCAATCCTTAGGATAGAGACCCTAGATCGTTATTTGCATGAGCGTCCAATTGACCCAAACATTCCGTGAATGTGGGTAGGACCTTTGGGCTTGAGGGTTTCGACCTGGCACCAAGTGCAAAACTAGGCCGAATCCTTAACGTGCTAAACCCTAGTTAGCACTTGGGGTATTTATCGTATCAACTAAACCATGCCTATACGAATCCCTTGCGGGTTAGGTGATTTAGATAATTCGATCTACTTGTCTTGCGACAAGGATGAGCCTTTCCTAGAGATGATAAACTTGATCTAAAGGAGAAAAATAGTTGCAAAATGTCACAATACATGTAAACATGCGATTTATTGCTTCTACGTACCACTAGATTTGCAATAACCCTATCTTTTCTTGGTAAAAGTCAAAACGCATGATAATTTGTAGAATAACTTTCATAGGACCTACTAGGACTTACATCAAAGAATCATGCCTACAACCTTGTTGTCTAGGCATTTGAGTTCCATACTTTGATAAGCCATGTAATCCTTTCTAAATGCCACTCAATGAAATGAAATTTATGCACGACGAGTGTGCAACATTCAACCCTTTCCTAACAACAACGTAGTTAATGAAGTTCATGCAAAGTGAATATTGTAGGACTAGTGTTGGCTTATTCCATTTTGCAAGCACATGCCACATGCAAGTCCATAGAATCATTTTCGTGCTCTGCTATTTCTTTTCGGATAACATCCTACGGGTGTTAACGACTTTTCCTCATGAATCATTATAAGGAAGATATTGCCTAAAATGCGACATACGCTTATTCCTTCCATGCCCAGTCAAAATGCACTTAACAATTTCATTCCTTTGCCGTAAGTAATAGGCATTTAGACTCATTACTTTGGAAATGCACCAAAATAGCAACATGCAGCTAATCTCCTAAGACGGACAACTCTGGAAGTGCAAATGATCCAATTGCGTGACATGAATCATTCCTTATCTATTGTTCAAAGAGATAATTTATCAAATGTACTTTTATCACTACCCATGAATTAATGATAAACGTAAAATGCAATCTCCCTATGGAATTAGGCATGTTCAAAGTGTTTCTTATACATGGGATTAAATTTGAAAAACCTGGGCTTGTGGATCCACGGTTATGTCCACGTGTAAGTTCGGGGAGGAACCTCCCGCGGGTGCGCCTTGCATCTTCTTAGGAGCCATTGTAGACGTGATTACAGACTCTGCAGATTCCCTCTAGCCTTTAATCTCACTCTCCAAGACGGCTTGGAGGTCCGTCGATACCTTCTCCTCGTGTGGGAATAGGAGTTTCACGAACCCGGTTTTAAACTCAAGGAAGGGCACGCAAGAACAAGGCCCAAGGGCCTTATCCTTTAGAAGCTTCTTAAAGAAGCTTCTGAACTAGAGCAGGGCTGACGTGGAAGAAAGGATGGCAATGATTGGATAGAAGATTTCATTGATGAAGGGGGAATTACGAGGACAATGGCAGGGGGAGAAAAACAACGGGCGATAGCAAGCTATTGAGGTAGCATTTTCTCACGGCAGCGGTGTAGCAGTCCGTCACGGCCAGCAGGTGGTCGGCGGCAGCAGCGTTCCTCTTCCTCCCCATATCCCCCTCTAAGGGGTGTTTATATAGGCTTAAGGGGGGGGGGGGAGAGGGAAGCCACCATGTGGCTGGTGCATGGCTCTCCCCCCATACACCAACTTCATCTCATCACCTCCTTCTCCCACTCCCTTCCCTCTAGCCATGCATTAGCTGGGGGAATTTAAAAAAAATTGCTTAATTTGAATCATTATCCATTTTTCCCCCTTCCAAAAGGGTGTTTCCCTGTAGTTATGCAGTCTTGAACCCCCTAGCTCGATTTCACAATGCAGAGGCCTCATTTTTGCGCGTGCGGGGTACGGATTAAGCTACCGATAATTACGATGCAGGAGATAACCTTGCACAGGTTTTAAGCAGTATGCGGAGAGTCAAGTTCAACAATATTTTTGAGCAAAAATATTACATGTCAAATCTATCCCCTTTCTGTACGATGTTTCCATATATACATTATATTATGGAAGTTGGACTAATTCTATCTAATGTTTAAGTGCTCTTTTTGTTTCAATGAAATTTGATACTTCATTGTATTTAGAAATTTCATTACTATTTTCTTCTTTTTGAGAGGTGACAACATACAAATGATAAAATCTCCATTTTCTCGCTTGTACAAGTATCATGAATAACAAATTTTATTTTGGAGAAACTGTGAATATGGTAGTTGATCATGAGATTGTTGCACTTGGGAGAGTGCATGCAATACATCCAAATGAGACATGACATGGAGAAGCACTTGAACATGGATATATTTTAGTGGCTATTGATAAATATTTAAATGTAGTAGCATATTTTCCATTCCCAAAATTTGACGCAATGAAGATTCATGGAGCTGTAGGTGGTTTTGCAAAATGGGGAAAGAAAGATGTGGTGGTTGTTTCAAACTCAATTACAATTTATGATGGAGGAGATGATTACAAATCAAATCATATCCCACCTTTTGAGGATATTTATGTTCTTAGCATTTGTGAAAGTTGGAGAGAACGTAGATTGATGCTATGGACAGAAGGCAACACTGTGTGTGTTGGGGACATGGGTTATATAAATGACTTTTCCATATGATGTGAAAAAATTTGAATTGCTAGGAGAAGAGGATGTTGATGTGGTGGTAGATAAAGCCCTTGATCATACCACAGGAACATACATAGATGACAACCTCCACTGTGTCACTTTGGAAAGATGGCCTATTAAACAAGTCACCTTTGATGATGGAACATCGCTGCTACAACAATAATCATGTTAGATATTCCTTGGCTGACTAGTGGAGGCTCATATGGTAGGTTGGACCTAACGACCTTCGCAAGCTATAAAAGCTAAACCCCTTTGCAGCCATCTTACACTCATCTTTCACCTAGTCAGAGTTGTTGTTCCAGCTAGCCTTAAGCTCTTCACCTATCTTCTGTCTAGATCACCATCTAAGCTTCACACAGTGGAAGCGCACGGGTGGACAGAGCCATCTTTGTATCAGTTGTTTGAAGTTAAAGAATTTACTGATTCTTCTCTTATATGTTGTGTACTCTTTATCTCTTTCTCAGATTCTGTTCGCTGCGTTGTGTAATATTTTACACGGTATCAGAGCCCAGGGGGCTCTAGAGATCGGAAAGCGTGCAAGAGGCAAAGGCTTCAATAGCAAAGAGAAACTATGTCAACTTTCGGAAGCGGTGTAGGAGGTGGTGTTGCTGTACCGGCTATTCAAACACTGAGGATTCGTCCACCAACCTTCAGCGAAGGCAAGTTAGATGGTACAAACTACACCTTGTGGAAGTTCAAAATTACGACTATCCTTGATTCTTATGAGCTTCTGGAGACTGTGCTGGGGACTGACGCAGAACCACAGTCTACCCCCGACCCATCAAATCCTAGTGTGATGATTCCTCCGAATGCAGATCTTCTACGAGCTTGGAAACGAAGGAATGCAGATGCATTGTGTGCCTTAGTTACAAGCTGTTCTGACAGTGTTTTGACTCTGATTCAGCATACAACCAAAGCGTCAGATGCTTGGAATGTACTAAGGAGTCAGTTTGAAACACAAAACCAAACAAGGATTCAAAACTTGGAGAATCAACTAGCAGCGGAGAAGTTTGCTGAAGGAGAGACGGTTGAAGCATTCATCACTCGGATTAAGAATCTGCGTGACCAAATGGCTGGCACTGGGATACAAAAGACTAGCGAAGAGCTAGCTCGGAGGTGTCTTTGGATTTGTCCACAAAAGTTTGATGGACTAGTAACTACCCTTAATACTCAGGTGAGACCTCAAGCTTTGACTTTTGAGGAGTTTTGTGCATTATTAATGGAGGAGGAGTTGAGGCTGAAAGCTCGAGAAGGAAGCAACAATGGAGATGTTGCATTCTTTGCCAATGCAAAAGGCAAAGGTGTTTCCTCCACCAAAAATGATGGTGACAAAAAGAAGAAGGGCGGCAAGAAGAAGTTTCAAGGAGAGTGCCTCTACTGCAAGAAGAAAGGACATGCAATTGCAGATTGTCGTGTCAAGAAGGCATATGAAAAGAATGGTACCCTTAAAAGTAAAGGGAAAGAGACAGCCAATATGGCTGAAGTGCAGTTGGAATTATTCATGGCGACCATTGAGGAAGTGTGCTCCTCGGCGCAAGAAGAATCTACCACTGACTCATGGGTGTTGGATAGTGGGACCTCCCGTCACATGACCAACAAGAAAGGTCTATACAGTTCTATGCAGCCTCTACAAGAATCCATCACTATGACGGTTGGAAATGATGCTAAATGCTCTGCTGCGGGCACATGTACTATTTCTTTTGTTGCTGCAAATGGTGAAGTCAAAAAGCTTTCAAATGTGTTGTATGTTCCCGAAATCAAGAGAAATCTATTATCAGTTTATTGCCATAACTGATCTTGGTCATGAAGTGAGGTTCAAGAAGACAGGTGCAGAAATTATTGATAGTGCTGGCACAATTGTTGGCAAAGGAGAAAGAAGGAACAACCTGTATGAGCTAAGTGATCTTACAGCCACCGCTAGAGTGGGCACAAGTAAGCTTTGGCATGAAAGGTTTGGACACATCGGATTTGCAGTATTGAAGGAGATGCAAAAGCAAGGTATGGTTGCTCACCTACCTACAATAACTGAATTGAAGGAACCATGTGAAGCTTGTATGATGGGCAAGCAACAGAGAAAGGCATTTCCACAAGAAAGCAAGAGTTGGTGCATGCTGACTTGTGTGGTAAGATGCCTACACAGGCCTTGGGGGGATCTTCTTATTTTATGTTGATTGTCGACGACTACAGTAGGAAGCTGTGGGTGTACTTCCTTTGTGATAAGGCTCAAGCTTTTGGTAAGTTTAAAGAATGGCTAATACTTGTTGAGAATGAAACATGGAAAAGTGTGAAGAAATTTAGAACAGATGGTGGTGGTGAGTTCAACTCAAAGGAGTTTGAAGGCTTTTGCAAGAGCAAAGGGATCAAGCGTCAATTGACGACGCCTCACTCACCTCAGCAGAATGGTGTTGTGGAACGCAGGAATCGCACCATTGTGGAGATGGCAAGATGCATGCTAAAGGGCAAGGGATTGCCTAACCATTTTTGGGCTGAAGCTCTTAATACTGCAGTCTACATTCTAAATCGTAGCTATACAAAGGCTCTCAAGGGAAAAACACCTAATGAGGCTTACAATGGTAAGAAACCATCTATCTCACATTTCAGAATTTCTGGATGTGAATGTTATGCACATGTTCCAGATGAGAAGAGAAACAAGTTACAACCAAAAAGTAGAAAATGTATCTTCTTGGGTTATAGTGATGAGTAGAAGGCTTACAAATTATATGACCAAGAGGCAAAGAAGATCATCGCGAGCCGTGATGTGGTGTTCAAGGAGGAGCCGCATACAGTGGAGGAGGAGAATGCAAGTTCTTCCACTTTATCATCAAGCGAAGAAGTAGTCCACTATGAACCTGTCCCGAGAGCTTTCCCTATCCTTAAGGAGGAGGAAGCATCATCTTCAGATGATGAGGAAAAAGTTTACCAACCTGACATCACCCCACCGAAAAAGCCATTGCCGCGCTGGGTGAAGCAGCTCTATGACCACAATAATCCTATGCCTGCATCTGTTGAGGAGAAGGCAGACGGACCAAGGAGGTCTCAGAGAATAGAGGAGCAACGGAGGGCTTTTGCTCACATAGTCAATATGGCCTTGATGGTTGAGATTATGAGAGAAGTAAAGGAGCCAACTGATTTAGAAGAAGCACTTGCAGATCCATCATGGAAGGCTGCTATGCAGGCGGAGTATGACAACATAATGAAGAATGACACTTGGGAGCTAGTGGATCGACCAACAAAGCGGAAGGTTATTGGCACCAAGTGGATCTGGAAGGTAAAGTACAAGGTTGATGGTATCTTAGAAAATTACAAAGCTAGACTGGTTGCCCAAGGATTTTCACAAGTTGAAGGGTTTGATTTTCAAGAGTCATTTGCCCCAACTGCTAGAATGACCACTATTCGCACGGTACTTGCAGTGGCTGCCCACAAGAAGTGGCCAGTGTACCAAATGGATGTTAAGTCAGCGTTCTTAAATGGTGACCTCAAGGAGGAGGTGTATGTGGCTCAGCCACCAGGGTTTAAGGCCCCCCATTTTGAGAACAAAGTGTGTAAAGTGAAGAAGGCATTGTATGGGCTGAAACAAGCCCCCAGAGCATGGTACCAGTGGATAGATAGGTTCTTTTTAAACCTAAACTTCAAAAGATGTGCCTCAGATGATAACTTGTATGTTTACAGGGATGGTAAAAAGTTTGTAGTGATTGTCCTATATGTGGACGACCTTCTTATTACAGGTGACTATGAAGATATGATCAACCAAACTCGAAAGGCTTTGAGTTCTGAGTTTGAAATGACAGACTTGGGCTTGCTGCACTATTGTTTGGGGATTGAAGTCTGGCAAGAGCCAGGAAAGATCTTCATCTCTCAGAAGAAGTCTGCATGGGAGATGACCGATTGCAAGGAGATAGCTACACCTATGGAGGTGAATGCAAAGTTATCCGTCGAGAATACATCAGTACTAGTAGACATTGGGAGGTATAGGAGGTAACACCAGACCAGATATTAGTTTTGCTATTGGTGTTTTGAGTAGGTTCTCAAACAAACCTCATGAGAGTCATTGGAAGGCTGGGATGCGGGTGCTCAGATACTTAAAGAAAACTCTTAACTATGGTATCACATACAGTTTCGGAACTTCTCTTGTGGGGAACTGTGACTCAGATTGGGCAGGAGACATTGATTCCAAGAAGTCAGTTTCTGGTTATTTTTTCTCTTTGGGCTCATGAATTTTCTCTTGGATTAGTAAGAAGCAACCAATAGTGGCATTGTCTTCTACCGAAGCAGAGTACAAGGCAGCTTGTTTTGCTGCATGTGAGGCCGTATGGTTGAGAAGGATTCTATGGCATATGGGAGTGCAGGATGAAGAACCAACTGTGCTGAGATGTGACAATCAGAGTTGCATCGCCATTGCTAAAAATCCAGTGTTTCATGCACACACAAAACATATAGAGATCCAGTATCACTATGTGCGTGATTTGATGGAGGATGGGATAGTGGAATTCGTCTACTGTCCAACAGAGGAGAATGGAGCAGATATCTTTACCAAAGCACTTACGAAGGATCTGCTTCAAGTTCATCTTCAAAGACTCGGCATTGGGACGAGGAGATAGTTCACCTATGGGTGGACATTGAGGGGGGGTGTTAGATATGATCAATGCCCCACCCTCATTAGGTGCTACGAATGATCCATGGTGCTCAAAGTTGTAAGGCCCCCATTATGAGGAGAAGCCAAATGTGAGCCTGGACATTGGTTGAGTCCTGACTTGTATATCAGATGAGGTCTATGTGACCGGATGGCAAAAAGGTAACTGTTGTGGGTCTAATCTTTGGGTTAGACGGAGTGGTTAAGCTGGTAGCAACTCGAGGCACATTACATCGAGTTGCGGTGTAAGGGAGTTAAAATGGGTCCCTATCGTGGTAAAGGGAATATTCCCTATTCTACTAGTGGAGGCTCATATGGTAGGTCGACCTAACGACCTTTACAAGCTATAAAAGCTAAACCCCTTCGCAGCCATCTTACACTTCATCTTTCACCCAGTCAGAGTTGTTGTTCCAGCTAGCCTTAAGCTCTTCACCTATCTTCTATCTAGATCGCCATCTAAGCTTCACATAGTGGAAGCGCACGGGTGGACAGAGCCATCTTTGTATCAGTTGTTTGAAGTTAAAGAATTTACTGATTCTCCTCTTATCTGTTGTGTACTCTTTATCTCTTTCTCAGATTCTATTCGCTGTGCCGTGTAATATTTTACAGATCATACATGAAAATTTTCTCTACAAATTCTTGTGCCAAAAACATGGAAGATACCAATGAAGATTATGTTTCTGCAAAAAAATCAATTTTTATTTAGAAGAGATCATATTGTATGGTCAATAGAAAGCCTCAAATTATTTTCCCTTAAGGTGCAAACTTGAGGACTTCTATGGACTCCATTTCACAGGTTTCCATGATTGATTGTTGCCAAGAAAAGTGTTGTCAGTTTGCTGATAGAGAAGCAATGCAACAATTATGTAAATACTTTTGGGGATTGCAATTTGAAGACTGCACAAACTATGTTTATGACAAGTTTGAATCATCATGCAGGATTGATTACTTGGGAACAAGGAAGTACAACTTCATCTTCAATGGACTCTTCAATGGACAAGTGGTATGTGGAAGGGCATGGTATGAGATTCATGGCGTTCCAAAGACCTCTTTTTACAGGTACAAAACACAATTTGAGCATGGCATGAGGAGGGCAATGTATGGAAACAAGGGGGTAATAAAAGCAGCTGGGTCACACAGAGATGGGAAAAGCCATCCTTAGAGACTTTGTTAAGAAGAATTCAGAACAATGAAAGATGGATCAAGGGAGATACAATTGGTCATCCTAGATGTTTACAAGCAGGTAGATATACGAGTAGAAGTCCTTGTCCACCTTCAAAAGTATTTGGAACACATAGTTCAAGCATGTAACCTTAGCAAAGACAAGTGAGTTCTCCAAATGTAGTATCTGCTCAGAGATCAAAGAGCAACTTGCAGCAATAAAGTGTCTTCAAGGGCGAAATGTGCTTCTAAAGAAGCGTCAATGTCACATGCTACAACAACAAATTTTTCGGATCATATACTGCAGTTGGCGCTTGGCCTCAGCATTAGATCCAGATAAAAACTTGTGTATCATACATGATAAAATGGACCAGCAAAAGACAGCTATCCCTATGTTAAGGCTTCGATCAAAAGAGACTGAAAAATCTACTCAACTACTATTTTCTTTAACAGGCATGATTACACATGACATGGAGAAGGTAGATATGGACATTTCTCACTCAATCTTGTTGAGATATCGAGCTCCGCTCGTGATATGCCAGGGTGACCGTTGTGTATTTATGTCATCGAATTGTTAGTTGTTGCAGATGCGGTTGGTACACTGCTCATGAGTAATAGCTAGATGACAGGCTATCCTTATCTACTCTAGTTCGTGGCTCAGTTAGTATGCCACCTTAGTTAATTGAGTTTGGTTTGAGACCCATATATAGGGTTCTTCTATTTCTATGTACTAGAGTTCTTTTGGCTTACACAACTAAGAAGAGCAAAACTATTTTTAGCCTCCACCCTTGTGTGTATTCCCCCATTGTGCAAGCAAGAAAGCTATAAGTAAGACTCCTTCCTTCTCTCCCACAATCTTGACATGGTATTAGAGCCTTGTTCGTGGTAAGGAGCTCAAGAAAGCAAGCCAAGCTCGCGGTGTTCTGGTAAGAGGAGCAGTGCTGCTTTCATTTTCTATTTTGGGAGCACATCTCTGCAGAGGTAGCACATCCAAAAATTGCAAGAGTGCATTGTCTCAGGTTGAGACGCCCTTGGTGACCCTGTTTTTTTTATTTGAGGCCATTTCGGGGCCTGTTTTGGAGGCGGAAGTTTTATGCACGCACTCAAGAAAAAGGCCCTATTTTATGCTGTGCGACCACTGTTCTATAGGTCGGTGAAAAGTTACTATAGAAATTGCATCGTATGCTTGTGTGCAGAGACATTGGGAGTTTCAGAATCATCCTTGGTTCCTGTTTATGCAAAATCCTCACTAGGAAGTGACTGTGTGGTCAAATACCACTTTCGCCAGTTTTGCAGATTTGCCCTTATGAGGGTGAAGCTATGTTTTTTGCAGTGACAGAATTTTTTGCAGTGTTCTGTAATGGCGTCTGATTCTCTTTCACAGATTGTAACTGAAAAGCTTGACAAGAACAACTTCCAGGCATGGAAGTTTAGAATGATGAATTTCCTTATGGGAAAAGGATATTGGGAATTTGTTGCAGAAAATGAAGAAGAACCAGTTCTTCCTAATGTTCCCAATCAATAGCAAATGCAGGCATTTAAAGCATGGCATGAGAGAGCTAGGAAAGTTATGTACGGGCTGTCTATCAGTATTTCAGACTCTATGATTGTGCATATTCAGGATGCAAGTACGCCAAAGGAGGCATGGGATACTTTGTCAAAAATGTATAGCACAAATATGCAAGCCAGGAAAATGCAGCTCAAGCAAGAGTTGCATAATGTGCAAAGAGAAAGTATGACCATCAATGACTACCACATGAAAGTGAAGAAGATTGCAGATGCACTTGCTTCCATTGGGTCGCCAATGGAAGATGATGATTTAGTTTCTATGACCTTCAATGGTCTAGGAAAGGATTATGCACAGTTTCGGACATCCATTTCAGTTCGTGAAAGATTTCCTGGTTTTGAGGAGTTAATTGCTCTTCTAATTTCTAAGGAGCAGAGAAATGGTGGTGCATCTTCTTTAGGAGGAACTTCAAAAGAAGCTGTCTTCTACTCAAATGTTGGAAGAGGTAGAGGCAGAGGTAGAGTAGGCCGATCTGGAGGCTGTGGTAGAAATCAGAATATGCAGCAAACTCAAGAAAACCAGTCCTATGGAGGAGGACGTGGTAACTCTAGAGGCAGGGGGAGCCAAAGAGGTCGTGGTGGATGGCAAAGAGGCCAAAATACAAATAGTCATGTTGAATGCTACTACTGTGGTAAAATGGGTCATATGGCTAAAGACTGCTATAAAAAGCAGAATGACATCATGAATGGAAAATTACAATAAGGAAATTATGCATCATCTTCTAGTAGACAGGGTGATGACAGAAATGAGCATTTGTTTATGGTGCAGCACATGAACAATTCTGTTACAAGTGCAGAAGAAAGCAACGATGTGTGATATATTGACTAAGGTGCATCAAACCACATGACAGGTCATGCAGAATGGATGGAGGATGCAAGGAAAATGGAAAAACCAGGATTTGTGGAGACTGGTGATAATACTGCACATCCTATTGTGCAGATTGGAAAATTTCCTTTGTCTATGCAGGATGGGAAAAAGAAATACCTGTCCGATGTATTTCATGTCCCGAATATCACCAAGAATCTGGTTTCTGTTGGTCAAATGGTTGAGCAGGGCTTGCAGGTCAGATTTAATCCTCATGGATGCTTTGTTGAGGATATGAAAAATAAAGGTCGCTTGATAGCAATAGGAAAGAAGAAGGGCAGAATGTTTACGTTGGATGTAGACATGTCTGAATTGAGTGCAGTAATGTTTGCACATGGGACCGGTGTAGTTGCAGATATTGATATCTGGCGTAAACGCATTGGTCATGTTAATGTACAACGACTTAAATCAATGCAGGCCCAAAATATTGTTGCAGGATTGCCAAAATTCAAGGTTGCAGAAATGCATAAGGTATGTGAAGCCTGTCAGTTTGGAAAACAGGCAAGGAAACCATTTCCTAGACATGTTCAAGAAAGTAAAAAGCCATTGGAATTAATCCACTCTGATGTGTGGACTACTAAAGCTGCATCTCTTGGAGGCTGTCATTATTTTGTCGCTTTTATTGATGACTATAGCAGAAAAGTTTGGGTGTATTTTATGAAAAAGAAAAGTGAAGTTTTTGGGCATTTCAAAACTCTTAAAGCTATGGTTGAAAAAGAAACAGGCCTACAAATAAAATGCCTAAGGTCAGATGGAGGGGGAGAGTACCTCTCAAATGAGTTTGCAAGGTTCCTGCAGGAGCATGGCATAAAGCAGCAATATTCATGCAGTCATACTGCCACCTTCTTTAAAGGCATTGTCAAGAATTGAAAGACTTGTTTTAGAAGGCAATCCTAATGATCTTATTCTGCTGACATGCTAGGCGGCCATTCTAGGAGTTTCTATTAGTTGTGAGGCAGTTAGAAAAGCATGCTAGAATAAATATATGCAAAGAAGTAAAGCCCCGAACAATTGACGAATAAAAATATACAAAGGTGTGTAAAAAGGGGTTCTAACCCCTATAAAAATAGAAAAGGAAAAAAAAAGAGAAATCAAAATCCTTGCACAGTTGTTCATCACCTTGCGAGGGCTTGGTAGGTTCCTAGGGATGAGACAGACCTAGTACTGATGCATTGTCTTCCTAGGGGTGGCATTGAGCTGGAAACTAAGAATAAGAGACAGTTGGAGTGAAAATAAAAGTGAGCGTTAGAAAATGATTAAGTGTCGCCGTGTGAGGGCTTGGTAGGCTCTTGGGTACCGAGACAGGACCTGAGGTCGATGCCCTATTCTCCTCCGGTCACTACACTCAACACCCTCCTTTTTACACGCTCGAGTATAGAACAATAAAGGCCTCAAAGAAAAATGAGTTGTCCTCAATTAGGTAGGTAGTTTAGACCACCACTTAGGATGACCTCTTTGATAGTTCTTTTTAGCTTGGCCGTGTTGGAGCAATTAGTTCATGATTAGCTTTGGGCTTTCTATCAGATTATGCTTGATCTACTCCTCGTGGATTTCATGCCTTATTTTTGACAGGGGTTAGGGTGAGAGTTGTGATGTGTTTTGTTGTGTATTTTCTATATCAGCTTGATGCTCTTTGTGGTTGTGTTTAGGTGCAAACTGTTTTGTGAGATTCGACGGGTTGAGTCGACCTATCCCATGGTCGCCAATGAGAGGTAGATTTTTTCCATAAGAAAGTGCTCAAAATTTGCCAAAAAATCTAAATTTCAAGGGAAATTTGAATCCTATTGAAGGCGGTAGAGGCGGTTGGGTCCATTTTAAGCGGCAAGCAACAGAAGGGTTTGTTTCAAAAGTGCTTTAAAGACCCACCAAGCGACAATTGCGGAATTTTTATAATTTTTATGAGTGTCAAATCAGACTTCTGGAAGTGGTTCGCAGTGGGGGACCCCGAGGCAGTCCGGTAGAAATTTTTGGATCATTGATCGGACGTGGAAGAGGCAGAGCTTGAGGCAAAGGACAAAGTCTTGTTGATTGTAAATGGACCTTAAAGTGAAGATGGGTGACCCTTGCAACATCCCACCTCCCAAAAATGAAACACGATGGGGGGGGGGGGGGGGATTTTTTTTTGACGAAAAAAAAATGAAGATAGAGGGGGGCACGCATGTGACATTTTTTGAGAGAGAGGGAGGGGAGAGGTCCCATGGCACCTCAATGTCTACGCTCTCCAAGGCATGGCTTTGTACGAGAATTGACTGCTTGGATGACCCGATCCAAATTTAGTATTTCTCTCTCCTCCCTCTCTCTCTTCCAAACGGGGATTCACACGAAGGAAATCAAGAAGAAGATGGGCTAAAGGATGCTTGGTGATCGGATCGCTCCAAGATTAAGAGGAGGCTGAGGGAAGGTGTTGAGTATTGAATAATGATCACTAGTTGGTCCACCATTGGTAGTCAGTATTAATTATCAAAAAACCTGCAACACGGGCATAAGCAATATTTTTACAAAGGAAATTTGATTCTTTTTTATGGTTGATGGTTGAAATGAAATTCATATGGAACAAAAATTTGTTTGGATCTTTTTTGCATCATGATTGAGGGTTGCACATAAAACAAATGCAAAACCATAATGATATATAGTCGCAATAATTAAATTACAACCCGAAAAGCACTTTTTTTGGAGAAAAATGAAGATTTTGTTGGTTTCAGATGGGAAAAAGAGATTCACGTGGGATAAAATTCTGATAAAAAATCATCTTTTAGCTTTCATAATCAGTTAATAATCATATATCATAAAATATCCTATTTTTATGAATAAATAAATAGGAAAAAAGTGAGAAAATGAGATAAAAATGGGTTTTCATGCTTTAAAAATTAAGGAAAAATATGACTTATGTTCGTGAATGTTTAGCAAGGTTGAGGCATGAGATATAGCCTCATCTTGTCCTTGTTTAGATGTTTTGGATCATTTTTATTGCTTTATAGATTTAAAATGACAAAAAACATAACCCTACACCTATGCAATAATGTAACATATAAACGGTAAGGGAGAAAAGAGGGGTTGTGGAAGTCTTTAAGTGTGAAAAAGATGTAAAGGTTGATATTTTATTCATGCATGTCAAATAGGGTGATAATGATTTAAGTTTAAGGAGACTAGTAGCACGATGAAACTCGGTGCTAGTCTCTAGCAACGCAGCAACAATGCATAGATTAGAAATCATTGAAGGGTTGATTTTACACTCCACTTTCTTGATTTGTTTTAAAATAAAATATTTCTGCACAATAGGCATCCACATTTGCATTTTTCATGCCACATGGTATGAAATCCTAGATGCATAGCACAAGTATGCCAAACATTGACCAATGTTGAGAGTGTGAGGAAGTCCTTACTATAGGTTAGATGAGCGGTTCGTTGGGGTAAGTTCAATGAGGAAATATCAACTCATGGATCTTTCGATAAATCAAAGAGTGAAGCTTATATGCCTGTTTTTTATGTTGAAGTAGCACATCAAGGAGCCAATCCCGGAGATGTAGGAGAGCTGTAGTGGGGCCACAGCGGTCAGTCGAGAGGTGCTTCCCTATGTTTGTGCTATGATGTATTATGCCTATATGTTATGGGATCTTCCTCTAAGGAGTAGGGGAAGGAAAACATTGGACTGTATCCTATTACAAATACAAAATCAATATTAGATTTTAGTATAGTGTATGCCTTAGACGCTCGTGGCCAGGCCATGTGGAGTGGCTTGTGTGTCATAGAGGTCCAGCTAGTAGTAGAGGGCCAGTGCCAGGCCCGTTTTTGGTCCCAACAACCATGACCAAGAGCATTCTCAAAACATACAAGCTCAACATCCTCAACCATCTTTATCATACAAAGCACAATAGTGAGCTAAATAACCTTCAAAATCAAAAACACATTGTTTGTGAATTTGGGAATTTTCCACAAGTTTTGAACTCATGGTGAAAACTTTCTCTTTGTTATAACTCTCACAACATTGCTTCAAATTTATTATTCAATAGCTCAATAGATTCCATTTTTCATAAGGTTTCCAATGATATGTTGGATGATAGCTTTGGAAAACTTAAATATATCTTTTTGGAGTCCCAATATTCTAAATAATGATGAATGGGAGTTAAAAGGGTATTTGACCTTGCTAGACCTATGTACCACTGGATTACTCAATGGATCCCTTACATTAACATGTGTTCTTTGTACACTTAGCATCTTGATTGAAGAAATACCAATGAATAAATACCAAGCTCATCATATTGATGTATCATTACCATCTAACACTTTCTTCTTCCCTTTGGCTTTACCTACAACACTTATAGATGCACTTGAAGATGTGGAGCTACCTTTTAGTCTTCTTGACCAAGGGCTAACCGTAGATGTAGTAATAGATTATGTTTCTGGTCTATTAAGACTCTATGATTCTTACTTTTCTTTCTATCCATAGCTATCATGATCATCATCATCATCCAATGCATAAATACTATAGTATTCAGAACTCACATGTGACAAGGTTATGTTAACCTCAAATCGAAATGTCAAAAAAATGAAGGAGGCAAATTGATGATTATGCAAACATGTTGGCTAAATGCAAATTGTCCTCAATTGCTTTTAAGGAATGGACCGTTACTATGTAGGACAAGTTCAGTGATGAGCTTGATTTGTTGGCTAAAGAAAATGCTAAGTTGAAAGCTGATAGAGTATTGTTGGATGCTCATTTGCAACCTCTTCTTAAAGTGGAAAAGCAACTCTTGAGTGATATGGAGGTTGATCTTGATGGATCAGTTTTTATGCAGCAGGACTTAGCATCTATGAGGACTATATTGACCAGTTTAATGCATGACCAGTGGGTAGGTATTGCTTCTCAGATGTTTAAGGTTATATCTCAACCCTATGCAGTTATGTAGCAGACATTTGAATGGAAAAAGAGCAAAGGCGTAGAGGCAACCTCTAAAGCTAAATTGAGGCAAAAAGAGAAATTTTAAAGGAAAGGTGCCTCAAAAACTCTAAAAACTGTTGTAAAAGAGCGTCAGGCTCCCTTCCGTGCCACGTGTAAAAGAATAGATGAGTATAGACTTAGGGCATGAAGCAAGAAGATGGAATTAGAAAAAGGGACCTTGTCACAATGGCCGATCATGTAAAAAGGGATGGGCGCCCATGGGGATTTTAGGGTTTGTATATATAAAGTTCAAAAAGTGAATGGAAGCTCATTCTTTGGTGTGAGGCTAACAAGAGTCCTCTCTTCTTCTCTTCTTCTTTTCATCTTGCTTGTGTGTGTGCTCTTGAGGGAGGAATTGTGAGAGTGTGAGGGAGTGAGTGAGTGTGTGGGAGTGAGGGATCAAGAGGGTGAAGCTCTTCACCATCTCCTCTTCTCTCTTCTTCTCTCTTCTCTTCTCTTCTCTTGTCTGGCATGCAGCTATGGTGGATGGAGCTTGGAGATGGAGGAGGCTTGAGGATGCTTGAGCTAGCATCTAGGATCGTGGAGCTACCGGCTTGTGTGAGGGAGGAGGCAACTCATTTTGGCATCAAGGTAAGCTCACTACACCCCGAGAGGATCGACAACGCATTGGCGCCATGAGAGCTTGCTTGGAACGCTTGAAGCAATAGGTGGTCCATGGGTCTTGGCGGTTGAGCAAAAGCTCCCACATTTTGGTTCCATTGTCGGGACCAATGGATTCAAGCTTGAGCACTCGCGCACCTCATATCGAGCATCAAAGTAAGGGATTCATCCCCAAATTGAAGCTTGAGGTAGGTAGGAAGTTTGGGTTTTTGATCTTCGAAACAAGTAAGTATTTTGGGTTATTTTGCTGATTTGATGATTGGAAAAGATGGAGAAATCATTTCAGTTTTTTGCCTTCGACCGTTGTTGCATTTAGAGTAGGTTAGGATTAGGAAACTAGATAGAAAAGCGTAGTGTTTACTGCTCTAAAACAAGGCAAAACAAGGCACAAGTCATGCAAAAATGGAAAAAAAGAATGCTTGGGATGTTATTGTCGGCAAGTGAGTGATTGGGGACATCAAAACCTTACCCGAGAAGGGATTTAAGAGCCAAGAGGTCAAGGAAGAGCTCATTCCATACCTTGACATTGAGTGAGAGTGAGTGATTGTCAAAACCTTACCCGAGAAGGGATTTAAGAGCCAAGAGGTCAAGAAAAAGCTCATTCCATACCTTGACATTGAGAGAGAGTGAGAGAGAGAAAGAGTGTGTTTCCATCATTGATTCAATTTGATCTTTCCATTGGGAAGTTCTTCGTGTGATTCAGGTACATCAGGATCTCCCTATTATGTATTTGTTGCGATTTGAAAGGCGGCGTGCTTGGTGGTTGTGCGGATTGTTAGATTTGACGAAATCATCCCCAACGCGGCTGCTGTCGTGCACGGCTTGGCCAGTCCAAGTGTTAGTAATTCTGAGCTGAGTCCCAGGATCGGCCCTCAAACCACTCGCCCACTTGGCCCTTTAGTATTCAGCCCTCGACTAACTACACTTGGATGCCTTTCACTCTGCCCATTCGAGTGAAGTATTCGGACCAACTTTGAAATTCAGCCCTCGGCCCTGCCGACTCATCCCAACACTATGACAAGTTGACACTCGGCCCGGTTGAATTTCCCATTCGGCCCTTGGCCCACTTGACTCAACCACTCGACCATCGGCCCTCGGCCCATTTGGACCAGTTACTATTCGGCCCTCAGCCAACACCATTCGGACTAGTTACAATTCGGTCGTCCGAGTGATACAATCGGCCCCTCCAACTTAGATGAGTTGGGCCAAGTCAGGATTTTTCCAAATTCTCCAACTGTGTAAACCTTTATGAGTACCACTGAGGCGTGGAACTCAATTCTAACATAGGGAATAGGCAAATTTGTAGGACACGGTCACCTAGCAGCTCGAGTAGGCTATTGTTAGACCCAGAGTCCTAGCGACATCCAGCTCAGCCAAAGATCCTGAATATCCCTAAGAACTGACAAGATAGCCAGACGCGGGTCAACAAGCCTATTAGGCCTAAAATGAAGCGAGGGAGTGCCTAAGCTACTTAGATACTTGTTTTCTGCACTCACCCTAAATTTTTGCACACTTGAAGTACACTTAAGGACAACTAAAAGCCTGATTGAGCACAAGTGCACGAGAAAGAATACACACATATTGAGTAGAGGTAAATTGAGGATTAGATGCAATAAGTCAAGGGACTCATCAAATAAAAACCTCAAGGAACCCACCAGTAGGAGAAGATCCCAAGACATAGATGGACAACCAAAGCACAGAGTAGGACCAAGTAAGTGGCACTAGAGAAGTGGATCTGACCAACTTGCTCAACCTGATCGACAGCTTGTGGAGCACGAGAACGAGATCATGTCAGAGGAAAGCTCAGAGCGCAGGCCGAACGAGGAACTCGAATTAGGAGTTTTTCCAGAGGCAATTAATCAGTTAGTAAGTAGTTACGATGTGCATGCTCGATATGAGCATCGAGGTAGAACGGTAGAAGCCATCATAACAGAGTTCGAAGAGGAAGGGAAGCTAGCCCACAAGGCAGTGCAAGGGATAGTGAAATACAACCAAGACTAGCGTGCTAGTTGCTTAAGGAAGAATGCAAAATTGCACAAGGTACAACGGGTGCTGAACTTGGCAGGTGGGAATCAGACCAATCATGAGAGAGCCCAGGAAGGAGACTTGACATTGAGTGAGCTTCTCATGAAGCGGCTGCTCGACAACACAACATCAAAGCAAAGTGCTACAGTACTAGTGACATCATTATTAATAGAATTAGGAGCAAACCAAGGCTCTAAGGGCTAGTTTAAAATCCCAATTGTTGCAAAGCAAGTCAACAAGTACCAACCCCTTGATGATGCATACAATTTTGTAGAGCAATTTGAGCAAGTCTACGAGGCCAACGGCCTCACCGACTTGACTCAATGCTCTCAAGCGTTTGGAATTTGCTTAGGAGACAAGGGTAGGACTTGGTACATGAGTCTAGATGTCGGAGAATGAGCAAACTTTAACGGCCTCAAAAACCTCTTCATCAAGAGATTCTCCAAGCCTTGATACTCTGACAATCTGCTAGTGAGACTGATGAATGTCAAGCAGAAAGAGAAAGAGGACATTCATGACTATGTCACCCACGTGAGGAGCCTCTTCAAGAGAATCCCCAAGGGTGAATGACCTATTGAAAGAGCGGTATCCACCATATTTATCCTGGAATATAGAGTGAGGAGCTATATAAGGCCTTGGTAGGCAACTCAAGCTTGCAGTGAGACTCAATAGCTAGGGTGTTTGAAGAGGTCATTTGAGTGGATGACCAACTGAAAGAGCAGAGCTCTAGGAGCTCAAATTCAGAAGAGACCAACTTGGAGAGTTCAGAGAGAGCATCAACCTCTAGTGAACAATCGGGTCCAATAGCCTAGGACAAAGGGAAAGCCACTGAGACAAACCAACACTTGACTGAGGTAAAAATGGAGATAGCCAAACTGCAGGATATATTGAGATGACCAACGCGCCCACACGTCCAATGCGTATATTGTGGAAAAAACCACTTGCCAGTCGAGTGTCAAGACCCTAGGTCACGGCCTTGAGCTAATTGTGGTAGATTTGGTCATGACGTTGCATATTGCAGATTACCAAGAAGACTCCCGTACTCACAACCCTATGACCAGCCATATCTAGCGAGAAAACCCAAACAATTCTTTGAAAGGCGGGCTCCATTGGCCCTTCCTATGCGTAATGTCCTTAAATTGAATGTTCCTAGAATGGATATAAACCCTACAAGCATACTAGACCGCTTGGTCCCTACATGACTCATCCACCAACTAACGCTCCAGTCCACTATGTGGAGGAGCCAAATGAGGAAGAGACTTACGTATACCCATATGTCTTGCATGATGACAAGGGGAACGCAATCCTTAAAGAATATTGACCAGTACTGGTGATGGTGTTAGGAAGAGGCCAAGGTAGAGGCCTAGGAGGGCAGATGAAAGATCCAATCATATATTGGACTTACGATCATCTAGGGCACGTCTCATCACTTTGTCTGGAAAGAGAGTAACCAAATAGAGACAATGCATACCTAAGTTGCCCAGAGTGTAGAATCACTCACCTCTTCATTGACTGTCCTAAGCAAAAACCATCCTCAAGTTCAGCCAATGTGCCATCTGTCCCATTGGGGTTGTTCGGCATCGAGAACATTGATGGGGAGGCCACACCTATCCCATTGCGTGTCATGACCGGAGGACAAATGAAACAAGCTGGCATATTGTTGCCAGGTCCAAGAAACCTCGATGCAGCCTCGATTGGGAAGAAGAGCCATAGACGGAGAAATAAGAAACTTGAAGCTAAGATCACGCTAAAAATTGAGACTGCCGATACTCTGCCTACTGGAAAGAAAGTCATTGATGTGGAGGCAGAAATCTGAGCTCCTAAGATGGTCAAAAAGGGAAGTGCTAGGGTATAGGGGAGTACCTGCATCCGAAGCACCAACTAGAGGCTATCAAGAAAGTGAAGGAATGGGTAAGAGAGGCCCAAGAACACCTAAAAGATGCTGAGCCTATCCTAGATGACGAGATTGAAGATCTCTCCAGCATAAGCACACCAGTCTCATCCCCTTGATCAAAAGCAAGAGATGCAACTACATCGAAGGCGATACTGCTTAAGCAAAGCCTTGGCCAGGACAATCTGGAATAGGAGAAAGATAAGTAGACAACAACCTCCTTACCATGCTGGTGACCACCCCTATGACGCTGAGCCTAGGAGACCTACTTAGGCAACATTCCATGCCCTATGGAAAGATATGAAGCAATGGGTTGAAGGATCATGAGAGCAAGTTGTCGCAGACCTGCACAACCGTGATGCAGAGACACGAATACCGAGTCGATGCTGCATTCTATGCCTAAGTGCTTGCACGTTAATGCCTTTTGGGAAGGCACCAAGACACATGAGATCTTACCTCTCTTAGCCCTAGGTGACACAACTAGAAAGGGGACTGTAGACACAAGAGCAGGGGCTAGTGTAATGAGCCACAAAGTGCTTCAAACATGGGAAAACCTGCCTGTGGAGACTGGCAGGTTCAATGTCACACTAGGAAATGGTATGAGAGTGAAACCATTTGGGGTACTTAAAAATTGGTGGGTGAAGATCGCACGCGTCCAATTTTCAGACGACTTTATAATCATGAAGGGAGTGGACTATGATATCCTATTAGGCCGATCCTGGTGGATGCACAATGCCAAAGTCATCAAAGATTGGGTTAACGACTTAATCTTCCTTGGCAATAGAACGAAAGTTGTGAGGGTAGAGATGGGCACGTGGAAAACCTCACTAGTCAACTTGGATGCCATCTCGACGATGCTTAAAGGTAAGGCTCAAGTCAAAAAGTCCTATGGGCCCTTGACGAAGTATATCCCCTGCCCGGAGGATGAGCGAGACTAGAAATTGCATGTCCTTGCAATGATCAAATTGCCATTCTCAAATCATGAGGCATACAAGCAAGCCATCAAGATAGTTGGCAGGACAAAAGACACACCCTCCATACCAGTCTGCATGATGGCAGGAACCCTTTGTGGGCGACATAAGCTTGTCATATTCCAAGTGCCAATTAACAAGAAGGAACTCGAGTATTTGACTAGCACGCTAGCTAGAAATCCGGTAGTAAACTTCAAGCCACTCCAAGATCTACTAGATGAACCAAGGTGGCAATGGACCAGGGTGCATGAATTAAACCTCAAGTACAATTGGGCCCTAGTCTCTGACTAGGGACAAGAGATATGCCAAAACCTAGGAGATGATGAGTAGTCAGACGAAGATGATTCCAATGACAAGTATGAAGGTTGTCATTCTTTCAGTGACAAAAGTAAGGATCAGATAGACACGGTGGAAGACAACACTGAGGGATGAGAAATAGAACATATACAAGTAGACTCCAAGCCATAGAAAAGGGGTGTCTTTAGGATGGAATGAGAGGTCATGCGCATGGAGTGTGACCATGCATGGTTGGAACACAGAGGAGCCATAGATTTCAAACAAGCAGGCCTAACCCAACCAGGTACATCACCAATGCTTAGAACACAGTCACCCACTGAGTTGCGACTGCTAGGAGAAAGCACCTCTTCTAGCAAAAAGGGTGAGTTTGATTCTGAGTCCAAAGTGAGCTTAGAAAGCAACCCAAAGATACCTAGACCATCCAAGACCAGACGCACCAAAGGGGACCTACTTGTCCACTTGAGGCGCAGATGGTTGAAGGAAGATAGGGAAAAATAGCCTAAGGATGCACAAACAGAAGAGCAAAGAAAGCCACAAGATCTCCCGAGGAGATTTACGAAGATCAAGAAGGGTGACAAGGTAGTAATCCTGTTGGGTGCCAAACGCAAGGGGCAAACGAGTGAACCCATCACAAGGGACTAGCCAAGGTCAAGGAGGTGAACCTACCATAGGAAGGGGAGACACCCCGACCGGTCATAATTGCCGATGACTTGACTGAGGAAGAGGAGACGAGTCTTGTAGCTCTCTTGTGAGAGTATATAGACATATTCTCTTGGTCCCAGGAGGAGCTTAAGGGGGTGGATTCGAGTGTAGTGATGCATAACATACCCATGATGCCAAATGCAACACTGATCAAGTAGTGGCCGTACCCAATGAATCCAAAACACGCTCATGTAGTCAAAGAGGAGATTGACAAGCTGATGAGAGCAAGATTCATTTACGAAATCAAGCACACAGACTGGGTGTCACCCCTAGTCATAGTGATGAAGAAGAATGGAAATATTAGAGTGTGCATCAATTACAAGAAGGTGAACACTGCCACTAAGAAAGACAACTACCCATTGCCATACACTGAGCACATGCTCGAAAGAGTGGCGGGCAAAGAGGCCTATAGCTTTCTGGATGGCTTCTCTGGATACAATCAGGTGCAAGTGCATTCTACCGACAAAGACTACCTTTGCTACCGAGTGGGGCGTCTTTGCTTACATGGTCATGCCCTTTGGGTTGAGTAATGCCATAGCCACCTTTCAATGCCTCATGTGCACCATATTTAAAGACATGTTTTGCAAGGAATTGGAGGTCTTTGTGAATCACTTGTGTGTTCACTCAACTTGGCGAGAATACTTAGACAAACTTTGAGCAGTCTTTGAGCGGTGTCACCTGTATCGTCTCTCCCTGAACCCCTTAAAGTGATAGTTCTGGGTGAAACATGGATGCATCCTAGGGCACATGGTGTCAAAGAACAGCATTTCCACTGACTTCTTGAAAGTCAGGGTTATTATTGATCTTCCGCCCCCAATCAACGATAAGGGAGTTCAATGCTTCTTAGGCCATACAGGGTACTATCGATGGTTTATGCTTAACTATGCATTGATTGCTAGACCTTTGTACAAGCTATTGATTGTCTTCTAATGGACTAAAGCATGTCAACGAGTGTACGAGGAATTGAAAAATGTTCTAACTACTGCACCGATTCTACAAGCCCCAGATTGGACCATTACCTTTCACGTACATATTGATGCTTTTAAATTCTCCATGGGGGCAATACTGTGCCAACCTCGCAAACACAACCTCAACTATCTAGTGAGCTTTGCTAGCAAACAACTCACTAATACCGAAATGAACTACTCGACAACTGAGAGAGAGAGCTTAGCCATGGTATTTGCTATAAAGAAGTTTTGGCATTATCTTCTGGCTACGCCTTTTACTTTCTTCATGGACCATCAAGCCTTGCTATATCTAGTGAATAAACCCTGTGCTATAGGACGCATAGCTCGATGGCTCCTTCTACTTTTAGAGTTCAACTTCTTTGTGGTTGTACGAAAGGGAAAAAAACACTACATGGTTGACCACATGTCACGCATTCCCATGGGAGAGGCCGTTGGACAAGGCATTGCCAATGAATTGCCAGACACCCATCTATTTAACCTTTTCAGGGAAAGAGATTTATTCAAGGATGATCTAACACCATACTGGGCAAATGACATTGTCCAAGTGCTAGAGCACGGACTATCTAAGCGACCAATAGAAATGGCCCAACTTAGGCAACTTATCCTAAAAATATAACCCTATCAGTTGATAGCATGCCAACTATATAGGTTAGGGCAAGACGGGTTATTGTGTAGATGCATATGCAAGCATGAGATGCACGATGTGCTCACAGAGGTGCATAGCAGGATTGCTAGAGGACACTTTAGCAGAGACACAACATGCCATAAGGTGCTGCAGTCTCAACTATGATGGCCTACGCTTTTTTGCGATGCAGCATGATTTGTTAAGCATTATGATGAGTATTAGTAGACAAAGGTCCCGATTCACAAGGATCAAATAGAGTTAACCCCAATCATTGCACGAAAACCCTTCAAAAAGTGGGGGATCGACTTCATAGAACCCATTAGTCTTGTGGCATAATACTCACAGGCCAAATAAATCATTGTGGCCATGGACTACCTAACAAAATGAAAGAAAGTGAGAGCGACATGAAAGAATGATGCTAGAATGACTGCCAAGTTCTTATGGGAATAGGTGATCTCACAATTCGGCTGCCCCATCAAACTAGTCAGTGACCAGGGCACGCACTTCATCAGTGGAGTGATAGTGCATCTTCTATCCACCTTTCTGATCATCCATTGAAAATCCTCTCCATACTACCCTCAGGCAAACGGACAGGCAAATTCCACAAATAAGATCCTTGTAAATGTCCTGACCAAATTAGTCTCTGCTTGGACGCAACG
The DNA here is from genome assembly GCF_053477565.2 of Lygodium microphyllum. NCBI lineage: Eukaryota > Viridiplantae > Streptophyta > Polypodiopsida > Schizaeales > Lygodiaceae > Lygodium > Lygodium microphyllum. The sequence continues at coordinate 3,508,532 of NW_028229515.1, read as the reverse complement.
ATTGGGATAACAAGCTGATGGCAGCCTTGTGGGCTTACCGTACAGCTTATAAAATGACTATCAACCATACTCCCTTTAGGTTAACCTATGGGACTGAGGCAATTCTACCAGTAGAGTTCATTATTCCTAGCCTGAGAATAGCACTTCAAGAATGGTGGGAAGGGAAGGAGACATGGACACAACACCTGGTTGAACTTGAACGCCTCTCAAAAACACGCCTTCTAGCCACTCATGCGCTGATATGCAAGAAGACATGATGTAAGAGCTGGTTCGACAAGCATGTCAAACAATGCGACTTTGAACAGGGCGACTTCGTGCTCCTATACTAAGTTAAAGGACACAAGTAGAAAATGAAGTTTAGAGGTCTTGGGCCTTTCAAAGCTCGTGCAATTAGTCGAACCAGCAATGTTGAGCTCGAGACTCTAGACGGCGAGGCCATAGGCTTCTTTAATGGTGTCACATTAAGAAGTACTACCCGCACCAATGTTGGAACCCCCTGTCACGGTACGATGTCGAAGGATTCTGAAAGCAAAGTCGCGACCACAGAGGACTTTGAATAATTTTAGGATAGAAGGTCAATTTAGCATATTAAAGTCAATTTGAAAGCTCTATTTCTGCATCATTTTTAGTCTCTAAATCTGTAAATAACTAGGGTACATTCATCCACAACATTAGTAATATGAGGAGCTTCTAATGCAAGTTTGTAAGTTTGCATCAATGTATTTCTGCCTTTCAAAACATCAACAGGCTAACTTCATCTTCAAAGGCAAACTGCATAATACGAATAGAATTTTGTTGGGTAATCTCAACATCTTTACAAACAAAATTTATCATAAGGTGCAGTTCTGAATCAGTTTATAGTAAAGTCTTGGTAATTATGCTGAATCTTTAAGTGCTGTTGCAACAACTATCACTCAGGGTACACATAAGGACCATCCTTAAGATAGTTATGTTGTCGTTCCTGTTCAGCTTTCAACCAGAGTCGAGTTAGTCTTCCAAGATTTTTCCTGCACACAGTCTTATCTACTGTAGCACCACAGCTCGCACCCACCAGAATCATGGGCTTTTTAAGGTATGATCTCCAAAACTCATTCAAGTGCTCTCTTTTGACTTCTGCACTAAATGACTCTACTCCTTCATGATGTGAAAAACCCCACCCAAGTATGTCAAAGGCCCAGCAGTTGGTGTTTGCCCGTTCCAATAATGGATAGGTATGCCTCCATTCTGTCAAACCCATGAAGTAGGACCACGGGAAGCAACTCCTCGTTTATAGTCACAGGTTTGACATAGCTGGTTATAATAGGCATGTCTAAAAATTTTGTCTGCATCGAGATCCATACGTCAGTAAGCTTTCTCAGTCCCTTCACCAGCCTTGACAGGAAGCCTCTGGATACTAGCAGCCATGGCGCGTGCCTCTGAATCCTGCAGGTACTTCACCTCGGGTGGTAAGAAAGACGGGAAGGTAACGGAATCCAAACTATCTATGGCATTCGTGCTGCGCACCACCACATTGTGGCAATGGACCTTCTTCTTAGCTCCCAAATGAGCGAATCTTGTAGGAAAACTTTTCCGATTACTGCAGAGCAGACCAGGACCAAGATGTCCTCCTGTGGTTTGAAGAGACAACCAAAAAGCCAGAAAAATGCTTGACATGCTGCAGGTCATCCATTTTCTCCCCTCGATATCCCTCAGATTGCAGAGCACTCTTTTCGATTCCAATTCGTGGTGGCGATTCCTCTGAGGAGCTATTGGATACTGTCTCTACTTTGTTTCCCACAGGAGATTGCTTCTATAATCCTTCATCAGAAACAGCATCGGTGTCCTCCACTGTTTGAGTCTTTTGAACCCACATATAAATGGGGAAAAAGATAAACTAAAAGTAGCTCTTCACAAGATTCTGAATGCGAATTGGATCAGAGTACTTGAATGCTTCTTCAGGCTAGAGGTATAAAACCTATCGAAGTTCCTCGTTTCTGAGCTGTAATCTATTGATGGTGTCGCTGACTCAGATCAGATGGGAACCGAGCCTTCCAGAGCTAGGGGAATAGCCTTCTCTTCAATTTTGGTGGACTCCTTCCACCCCAACAAAGCATAGTTAGTTTTTTTTCTCTCCACGTTCAGGTCTGTAGTCCTGATTCTGTCGCTCTCCTCCTTGTTTCGCAGGCTACGATTGATGAGGATTCACAGGCTAAGGTTAAGGACAATAGATTTAAAGGAATGCAGCAGACTACACTACTATTCTTATGACTCTGCTGACGGAGTTGCAGAGCTCCTCCTTATTCACAGTTTGTAGAGCACTCCCCCTCCCTCTAATGCTCTGTTCCTTCCTATTCGCGCAATTCCTCTCCTTCTTTTTCTGTCCCCATACGCCTCTTTTTTCTCTCCCTCTTTAGCTCTTTTGAAAATCCCTCTTTAGCTTTCTTCATTAGTGTTTTCTTTTTCCCTTTTGTTTTCTTTTTATGAACCAGAAAAAGCCCACTTATTTAGCCACACTTTCCTCTCTCACACACACAGAAAAGCAGCATCTTTTCCTCTTCACATTGCATGTCCCTTCAACTCTAGGTCTCTTGCTTTGCTTCAAGCTTGGTAAAAAGTACGAACACAAAGCATCTCAGAAAGTCCCCAAAGACTCACAAGAACATCTGCACTCCCCATTGCAAAGCAAAGTACAACGTCTACGTCAAAGTATGTACAAAGTAACAAATCTCATGCACAACTTTTGGGTGGTTTTCACACCTCGAATGCGCAGCAATACGACATCCACCCCCTCTAATACTGCGCATCCTCCGGATGGGCCAACTACCCATAATCATTATCATCAAGATCCACAAACAAATCAATCTCTTCGTTATGCATTTCCGGTAGATCAACAAGATTATCAGCCATATCATCTGTCTCTTCCATTGGAGTTTCTTGTCGTTGCTCTTCTCTTGAAAATTCTTCCAATGCATAATCCTCATCATCTCTTTTCTTGAAAATCTTGATTCTTTTTCCAGCAATAGGCACTCTAAGCACTGTCCCATCCAATTCAGTCAGCTCATATGTTGCATTATCAAAGACATGTCTGACTATATACGGCCCAAACCATCTTTTCACCATCTTCCGAAGTGCAGTATGCTGATTTTCAAGGCTGCTATCAAAGACCAATACCCAATCTCCCTCTTCTATTGCTCTTGGCCGTAAGCGATGCCTACTGTCAAACATGTCCTTATTCCTTAGTCTAGCAACCTTCAACCTGTCAATAGCTAGCTGAATATCCTCAGGTCTCCTCTCCAACTGTCAAATCCGAAGAGCTAAGAGCTCCTCTCTCGTCAAATTCTCCTGCCAACGTAAAACTGACCAAGTCAAAGCACAAGTCTCAATCGGCATAACAGGTTTCTTACCATACATCAACTCTGCAGGCATATATCCTGTGGTAACACTATGAGCCGTACGATCAGCCCATAAAGCAAATGGTAGAAGTCTTGGCCATTCTCCAATCCGTCCTCTGCATGCTTTGGCTAATGCTTTCACTATCAGCGGATGCCCTCTTTCACTCTTCCCATTTCCCTCTGGATTATATGCTGTGGTTAGAGCCAACTTGATTCCTAGCTGAGAGAAAAACTCCCTAGCTTCATCTGCATCCAATTCACCACGATCCGCAGTGATCTTACCCACACAACCATACCTGCAGAAAATTTCCTCCAATAAGAACTTACACACTGCACTAGTGGTCTTTGTTCTCAAAGATCTGCCCTCAACATGATTAATAAGATCCTCTCTAGCCAAAACAATGTATCTCATCTGCCATAGACCCATAGGCATGGTAACCAAATCAACTACCCACTTATAATGAATGCATAGTGGATAGGTCGGATGAAGCTCATCTCGATGACGCACTACTGAATACATCTGGCAGTCTCTGCAAGTCTCAACAAAGTGAGAAACATCTCTATACATGCATTTCCACCAATATTTCTCCTTGATTTTCTTATAAGTAGCCCATACTCCTCTATGACCAGCCCAAGGACTCCCATGAAACTCCCTCATCACCTGTAACTGTGTCTCTCTATCGCAGACAACCCGCAAAGGTAATCCGCCTCTTTTCTTCGGATGCTTCCAAAGAAATCCGTCCTTGAGAAAATAACCATAGGCTTTCCTTCTGATCTTCTTGAACTCTTCATCTGTCCATTCATCTCTTTTGCTTAGTGTACTAAGGTACCTGCCAATCTGCAACCAATCTCCAACATAAAGTTCTTCTATGAAAGCCACAATATCATAGACATGACAAACATGATCAACCATAGTGGCTGAAATTTCTGCATCATCCTCTTCTGCAAGTAGAGTCTCCTCATCATCATATCTAGCTCTAGACAACATATCTGCCACTGGATTATCCTTTCCTGCTATGTGTTTAAATTCCGGATTTAATGACTTGATGTATGCAATCCATCTCAACATGGCTATATCCGGAGTAGAGCAACTCGTGATCATGCCAATCAATGGCAAGCAATCTGTCTCTACCACAACTGAAGCTCCAATAAAGTACTCCTTGTCACATTTGAGAGCCGTGACAATTCCCAATAACTCCCTCTTGATTTGCGGATATCTCCTCTGTCTCTCGTTTAGGACTTTCGCCCCAAACCGAATAGCATACCTATTTCCCTCTGCATCATCTTGACCCACAGCCCAACCTATGCCAATTGGACTAGTGTCAACTGTCAATACAATAGGCCTATCACAATTATAATCCGCTTTCCTGAGAGTAGGAGCATTCTGCAATAACTTCTTCAATTTCCGCATGGCTTTAGTGTGGCTCTCATCCCAATAGAATTTCTGCCCCTTTCGAAGCAGCTGATACAAACAATCTGCTATGTGTGCAAAATGAGGTATCCAAATCATATAAAACACACAAGCACCAATGAATCTCCGTACCTCTGAAGTAGTAGAACAATACTCTGCAATCTTGCCTATAGCATTCACCTTATCAGGTGAGGGTTTCCTGCCATAATATCCACACATATGCCCAACAATGACAACCTCATTCACTCCAAAAACAGATTTTTGCCCTGAAAGTGTCAAGTTCACTTCTTCTAACCTGGCCAAAATCTTCTCACATGCTGAAATATGATCAACCACAAAGTATCTGCATCCCTGCTCATTTAGGCTCTCATTCTTCTCTTCTTCTGCACACCCCTTAATGGGCACATCATCCAAGAAAGGCATAGTAAGCTGAGGTATGTAATCTCGAAGGACCTTATGCATGGCATTCATCATATGCGCAACAGAATTAGTGGCACCTTGAGGCAAGGTACACATCCTGACAAGCCCAATAGGAGTTCTCATGGTGGTTATGTCCCTGCTTTCCAAAGCCAGCTGAAACTGATCATATCCTGAATACAAATCACCCAAAGAATAGATGGCACGTCCAGCAAATGCCTCTGCAAACTCATCCACAACTGGACGTATACCAACATTCCTGATAGTAACTCTGTTCACTGGCTGCATGTCCTGAATAAATCGAAGAGTACCATTCTTCTTTGGAACTGTAAACCACCTATTTGAGTATGGTGCAGATGAAGGCTCAAGGATTCCCATCCTGATTTTCTCATTCAACAAATCAATTAGCTTTGGCAAGTGTGCTTTAGGCACTGGAATAGGTCGGAGATTCCATGGGATATTAGGAATAGTAAAAATGACCATAGGAGCAACAATATCAGGATTCACACATCCAATCTCATGTGGGACAAAAGCAAATCCCCTTCCATGACGCTCAAGCATATCCTGAAAGCATTGCTTCTCTATGGGTAACAAGAAATCACCATTTCCAATTTTCAATTCAGCAAGTGTCTCTGCTGAAAATTTATGACCAATATGCTCCGGATTCCTCAAAATTTGCTGTTTAGCAGCCCTCTCTATTTACTGATCACTGTCAGGTGGAAGCGGTACAGCAACCGGCTTCACCTTCTTATCCACGGTTTTGTATTTCGTGTCAACCCTGGCTTCATTATGCTCTTCTGCATTACATAAACCTTGCTGTAAATCAGCAATTCTGCACTCTAATGGCTGAATATTCTCAGCCCTCTGCTCTTTGGACTGCATAGAAACAGCCCCAAACTCTGAATGCTGAAATATTTCAGCAGTAAACTCTGTTGGCTGAAAATTTTCAGCCCTCTGTCTCTCTGAAAGCTGATCATAACCAGCTGGAAACTCTGTTTGCTGAATTTCTTCAGCACTCAACACTCTTTGCTGAGTTTCCTCAGCCTCTGACTCAATCTGTGACACAAAATCTGCAATTTCATGAAACATGTCCAGGGATTGCACTAATACATTACCATGACAATTCAGCATATCAGTTTTCAGCATATCTCCCATCTCTGCCATTGTATCTGCACAAATCACACTGTCATACATACCATCTATGTGCTCATCATCCTCCAAAATTCCTGCATTTTTCAAATTTTTCTCCTTCCTGCATATATACTACCTGGCAGCTCTAGACAACCTAGAAGTCTTCTGATAACTCATCGAACTGTTTGCTGAGATCCCAACATAACCGTAGAAGAAAACATCGCTGCCAGGAGGCGAGAACTCCAATCTCCTCTCCTCTGTACCACCGTCGTCTCGCAAAACGGCGGTACCTAATGAAAACCCGAATCCCTCACAGTGGGCAAGGGTGCATCTCTGAGAGTATCCCTGTTTCTAACATGGTTCACACATACAGTCATAAACTGAACTGCTCTCATACCATCTTTACTGCGAATCTGTGCATAAGCATATCCATCATCCATGACCTTTGTTTCCATGCGCATCTCTGTAATGAATCGCTAACCAAGAATTATGGGATAAGAGCATGAATCCTGCACAAAGAAATGAAAATCCTCCTCTACATCACCAATAGAAACCCTGACACTAGGACAAGCAGCATATAAATCACCTGCAGTGTTATTGGCGGCTCTCATATGCCACCCATGCTCTACATCCATAGGCCATCTGTTACTCTCATAAACTCCACGAACTATGAGATTAATCTCTGAACCATGATCAACCAATGCAACATAAGGCACCTGTTTCTCTCCAATCTTTACCATCGTCTTTGTAGTTGCCCTAGCCCAATGGCTTTGCGAAAAGTGACTACGCAGTATCAAAACAGGCTCATCAATTTCAGCATAATGCATAGGCTGAACCCTCTTCTCTACCTGCGGAAAAACAGAAGCATTATCAATCATAACCTCATCATCATCCTCATCCAACTCTCCAATCAAAACTCCATGTGTATAGTGGTAGCCAATGCATGTCTTTTCCTCTTCAGGACCTCCTGAAACTGATCCTGAAACTCTCTTTTTGAGATGCCCAAAATCTCAGAAATACTGAAAGTCACCTCACTGCCAAGTATCTTATCATTAAAGATTTTCTTCATGTCTGTAGATGTCTCAATATCGGACATCAATCTGAATCCTGGCTGCTTTCTCTATCTAGGCTCTTGCCTCTTTTCTCTCTTTTGAGCATCCTCCATCTGTCGATGTGGCCCTGGTCTTGAAGACGGTCCTGCAGTAGGTGGAGTAACAAACTCACCCCCTCTAGTCTTCTTAGCTGCACTTGGATTTTCTTCATCCCTCTTACGCTTTTCCTCAACAAATACATCTGCACCATGAGATTTAGCCAAATAAGCATAAATAGAATACCTGTCAACAGGCGAGTCCCAACCTGTCTCTGATCTGATGCTAGAGCCTACACTAGTCAAAACAGTTTGCTGAATTTTCCCCTTGTTTGCAGTCTCCATAGCATATGTCCATAGCGCTGACTGAGTCTCTGAACCCTTCTCAATCTGAACTCCATATGCAGAAGCATCACCTCTAGCTATCACATAAGAAGTACGCGCAACCATGTCCTCTATTAACTTCTTCATTTCACCTTTACCAAAGTTGGTAGCAAGTGGAGCTCCTGTCTCAGTCAACCAAATCTTACCATCTTGCCCCCAAAATACCAAATTCTACCCCCTTGCATCCTGGAAAGAGTCACAATCCCTGCAATGCTGATGCTCCGTACTATCACACCAAATACATCTCCGATCTCTCCTAGGTGCACTAGGAGCACTCCTAGGTGCAGTAGGAGCACTAGAAGAAGTAGTAGGCACAGTTGAAGCAAACTGCTCCTTCAACTTTCCCACTAACTCCGCTTTGACTGACTCAAGTGTCAAATCTGTGATGCCTTTGATTATGTCATCAATAGAGGTAGGCATCGATGGAGCGGATGGTTTTGGAGCAGAAGGTGTAGGCATCGGTCGTGGAACAGGAGAAATAGGTGGAGTAGAAACAGTAGGCACTGGCATAGGCCAAGAAATTGGCTGAGGAGGAGAAGAAATAACAGGGATAGAAGTAGGCATAGGAGCAGATGATGGTGTAGGTGTCATGGAACCATTCTGTAGGCGAGTCTTCCATATCCTCCTCTTGGTCAAAGTCGAGACTGCATCCTGAGCATCCTGCCAATCAGTTTTAAGACCCATAGGCTTCATACGATCTTCAAGAAGCTCACCCAATTCTTCTTGAAGAGCAGGATCTGCAGCTTGCAAGAAAAGCTTAACTTTTTCAACATCCAATGCTCTTTGTTCAATGGCATCAAGCTGACTATACCTCTCTTCGAATTCTCGAATCAACTCTGAAGCAGCGAGACCTTTGTTTGGCATGTAGACCCACTCTCGGAATGACCGTCGAGTAGCCATACCAAAGTCCTCAAGGAAGTATTCTTCTTTCAAGGCCTTCTTAAAATCTTGCCAATGTGTATTTTGAATAAAAAGATCAGTCACTTTTGTCCTCAAAGCAGGTGTGACAAGACGAAGGAAGTACTTACTCATAAGCCCAGCAGGAACTCCAAAAAATCCCATCTTGATCTCATATGTCTTCAAATATGCTGAAACATTACGCCCGTCAAATAGCTTCTTCTCACTCTCAACTACTTCAATAGCCTTAGTCGCGCTGTTTGCATTCTCCTGCTCTGAATAGAGTTGCCTTTGCTGAGACAACTGCTGTTGATGCAATTGTTGTTGCTGCTGCATATACAATTGTGTTTGCTGATTTTGGAGCTGCATATACATGGACATATTCTGCAAAATCTGTTTAAGATCCTCCGTCGAAGTACTTGACGCAGCAGTCATTGATGGAGCTGAAGTAGATGCAGCTGGAGTTGTAGAAGAAGCTGAAATAGAGGCTGAAGTATCTCCCATCCTGAAATTTCTGTGACGCTTTCACGTCGGGTTCACCAAAGATGTCGAAGGATTCTGAAAGCAAAGTTGCGACCACAGAGGACTTTGAATATTTTCAGGATAGAAGGTCAATTTAGCATATTAAAGTCAATTTGAAAGCTCTACTTCTGCATCATTTTTAGTCTCTAAATCTGTAAATAACCAGGGTACATTCATCCACAACATTAGTAATATGAGGAGCTTCTAATGCAAGTTTGTAAGTTTGCATCAATGTATTTCTGCCTTTCAAAACATCAACAGGCTAACTTCATCTTCAAAGGCAAACTGCATAATACGAATAGAATTTTGTTGGGTAATCTCAACATCTTTACAAACAAAATTTATCATAAGGTGCAATTCTGAATCAGTTTATAGTAAAGTCTTGGTAATTATGCTGAATCTTTAAGTGCTGTTGCAACAACTATCACTCAGGGTACACATAAGGACCATCCTTAAGATAGTTATGTTGTCGTTCCTGTTCAGCTTTCAACCAGAGTCGAGTTAGTCTTCCAAGATTTTTCCTGCACACAGTCTTATCTACTGTAGCACCACGGCTCGCACCCACCAGAATCATGGGCTTTTTAAGGTATGATCTCCAAAACTCATTCAAGTGCTCTCTTTTGACTTTTGCACTAAATGACTCTACTCCTTCATGATGTGAAAAACCCCACCCAAGTATGTCAAAGGCCCAGCAGTTGATGTTTGCCCGTTCCAATAATGGATAGGTATGCCTCCATTCTGTCAAACCCATGAAGTAGGACCACGGGAAGCAACTCCTCGTTTATAGTCACATGTTTGACACAGCTAGTCATAATAGGCATGCCTAAAAATTTTGTCTACATCGAGATCCATATGTCAGTAAGCTTTCTCAGTCCCTTCACCAGCCTTGACAGGAAGCCTCTGGATTCTAGCAGCCATGGCGCGTGCCTCTGAATCCTGCAGGTACTTCACCTTGGGTGGTAAGAAAGACGGGAAGGTAACGGAATCCAAACTATCTATGGCATCCGTGCTGCGCCCCACCACATTGTGGCAATGGACCTTCTTCTTAGCTCCCAAATGAGCGAATCTTGCAGGAAAACTTTTCCGATTACTGCAGAGCAGACCAGGACCAAGATGTCCTCCTGTGGTTTGAAGAGACAACCAAAAAGCCAGAAAAATGCTTGACATGCTGCAGGTCATCCATTTTCTCCCCTCGACATCCCTCAGATCTTCCTTGTAAGTTCTTCTAGACCAGGTGACTATGTGGACATCCGTCTCTAGTAGCTTGATTTTTGTTGTGTTAGCTCTAGGCATGGTTGTTGGGCCTTGCCCATGCTGTTTTTGGGCATCATATGCCTAAGCTTTGGGACAGTTTGATCTCTAGTGTTCTTCCTACATACAAAAGAAACAATGCTTTAAAAATGGGTGGAAATTTCCTCAACCTCTTCCTTCCCTATCATGCATGCTACAACTATCCTCACCAAATTGTTGGTACTCCTGATTTGTGTAAGATACTATGGTTGTTTTGAGCTTGATTGGTTAGAATGATATTCTATTGACTAGATGGGGATGCTCCAATCTCGGGGAAGTTACTATATGTATATTGTCTACATCACATGCATTCAAGGCCCATTTATAAATATCGTTATCTCTAAATTTTTCCTAAATAAAACATAATCCTTTTCTATTCAATCTGTAAATAACACCTTTATATTACACAATTCTATATGTAAAATATATATAAGAATAGTATTTTAAAAATACATTTTTTTGAATCCACATGATGCACACATATAGTCATGAGTAACTTACGCGAGGCTCCAATGAACCATCTAGCAATAGCCATTGTACTAATACTATTCTGTGTTATGAGTTGCCATATTACAGATACTACACCACCACTAATTTAGGCCACATTTAGCTTATACATGGCCTAGAATATTGCATTATGTGTTCCAAAGATTTTTTACCTCATTTTTTTGAGTACTCTTGGAGGGTTTTTTGCCCTTTTCTTTCTTCTTGGATTAGTTTGTCCTCATCTTCAAAGTTAGCTTCCTCATCTCTAGTTTTTTCCTCCATATTTGAGTTAGAGTTTGAATCACTGGTGGCACCATCCTGGTTCTTTTGGACTGACTTTGTGGATTTCTTTACTTTTTTGAACTTTTTCTTTGAACACCATATTGGGGAATATGGGAATTTCCCATAAGTTTGGGACACGTGGTCAAATCTTTGGATTTGTCATAACTTGAACACTGTAACTCCAAATAAAGCACTCTATAGCTCAATAGATTCCATTTTTCAAGCACTTCCCAATGGTAGGTCACATCATATGGTTTTGAGAAACTTATGGACATGTTATCCGGGTACCACCTTTTTAGTATTTCAAAAATGGGAATTGGGAGATTCCAAACTTACTAATATTGTGATTTTGACTAAAATTGTTCCAATCTAATGGATTTCTTGTAAAAGGGATCTATGCTATTGTTAGGACAACTCATCAAAGGCAAAAGCTTTTCACATTGGCTTATTGGATTCTTGGATATATAGAGTGTTTTAACATTTCATCTTGTGGTTGAGTTTGCATCAATTCTACTTGTTAGGATAGTGAACTTCACTATGTAAGCCTAGACTGCTTTATCTCCTTACTTAAGGCTATAGAGTCATTGAAGCTTTTAGACATCAGTGCATTGGGTTGAAATCTATTCCAGAATATAGACAGTGTAGCATTTCAAGTGGGCCATCCATGTTCTGCTACTTGACAGATGATTTTTATACTGAGAAGTGCTTAAAAATAGCCAAAATTTTTGAATTTCAGGGGAAAAATAGACTTTGTCGAATGCGACAGTTGCAATCAGTACGATTTTAAGCAACAATGCCCAAAAGTGCTTTAAAGACCCACCAAGTGGCAGTTGGGGAATTTTCATAAATTTTCGATAGGTGAGATGGAACTTCTAGAGATGCCCAACAGTGGGGGAATTCGAGATGGCGGATATCCAAGAATTTTTAGACCTTGATTCTGATGCGGGACATGGGAGATAGGCTGGACAAGAGGCCAAGGCCAAAGTGGCCAAGTGGAAATAGACTTGAGAGGTCCCACAGGATGTGACCTTTGGGAGCCCCCAACCAAACTTGATTTTTGTTGGGGGGGGGGGGAGGGGGTGTTTTTTTTGGCTGATGATTAGGAAGAAGGCGCCATGAAGGCCACACCAATTTTTGTGGGAGAGGGGCTATGGTGGCTGCAAACAACCCCCCCAACAGTTCAAATGCATGATCTACATTGTTCATACACTTCCTATCACTTATCTCCGCTCCTTCATTGGTTGCAGAGTTGTTGAGATACAAATTCATTCTTTCTCTCTCCTCCCTCTCTTTCCCCTTAAGAGGTAGTTCATGCCCATGAAGAAGATTGAAGATCGATTGAGGACTGCTTGTCCGGCATGGTATTGGATCACTCCCGGATTGGTGGAGGGCTAGAGTGGGCTATTCGAAGGTGGGATAAGCCTTGAATGAGGGCTGATCTGAAGTCCCACATCAGATTTTAAAACCCGCAAAGAAGGGAAAAATTGGTAATTCTATTTTACAAAGGAAAATTGCTTGTTTTTTACATTGGATTGAGCCAATGTTGTTCTTATGAAGTGAAAATTAATAGACACGTTGTTTACTGTTTTTTCTATGCTTGCATGATGAAAAAATCATAAAACATAAAGTAAAAATGCTGAAAATAATTTTTAGAAACCCGTAAAACACGGTTTTTATGAGAAAAATGGATTTTTGGTGTTTTCGGGTGGGATAAACTAGTACACTGTTAGATATGATCAATGCCCCACCCTCATTAGGTGCTACCAATGATCCATTGTGCTCAAAGTTGTAAGGCCCCCATTATGAGGAGAAGCCAAATGTGAGCCCGGACATTGGTTGAGTCCTGACTTGTATATCAGATGAGGTCTATGTGACCGGATGGCAAAAAGGTGACTGTTGTGGGTCTAATCTTTGGGTTAGATGGAGTGGTTAAGTTGGTAGCAACTCGAGGCACATTGCATTGAGTTGCGTGGTAAGGGAGTTAAAAGGGGCCCCTATTGTGGGGTCCGGGGGCCGCGGAAGCGGCCCTTGGCTGGGGAGTCCCAGGGGGGCCAATGGCCCCCCTCGCGGGGGTCCGGGGGCAGCGCCCCCGGCCCGATGGTAAAGGGAATATTCCCTGGCCGACTAGTGGAGGCTCATATGGTAGGTCGGTCAGCAAGCCGACCTAACGACCTTCGCAGGCTATAAAAGCTAAACCCCTTCGTAGCCATCACTCACTCATCTTTCACCCAGTCAGAGTTGTTGTTCCAGCTAGCCTTAAGCTCTTCACCTATCTTCTGTCTAGATCGCCATCTAAGCTTCACACAGTGGAAGCGCACGGGTGGACAGAGCCATCTTTGTATCAGTTGTTAGGAGTTAAAGAATTTACTGATTCTCCTCTTATCTGTTGTGTACTCTCTATCTCTTTCTCAGATTCTGTTCGCTACGCCGTGTATATTTTACATACACATGAGATAAAATGCCAATAAAATCCACATTTCTATTGTTCTAAGAATCAAGAGCCACATCTTTGAAAATATATCAATTTTTTAATTGGAAAAATGGAGAAAAATAGAGGAAAGGGGAGAAAAATAAGAGAAAAAATAGGAATATGCCTTAGAAAATTACGAAAAAATATAACAAGTGATTGTGGATGTATGGTGGGGCAAACCATGAGGTTTGGCCTCAGTTTGCCCTAGATTTTTGTTAGAGTGTGTGACTTATTGCTCTTTATTCACTAAATCATGACAAAACAACCTCTATACACCTATGCAACAAAGCAAAACTTAAACGGTGAGGGAGAGTAGGATTTTGTGCAACACTTTGAAGGCTGAAATAATACAAATTCCGATTGGTTTTCTCTATGCATAGCATTTATGAAATGGCCTGTTTGGAAATAAGGGATCTAGTAGCACAAGGATTGCCTTGGTGCTAGATTCTTGTAACGAAGCATATACGTATTAGTGGGAATTCATGAAAAGAATATTTTCGCACTAGCACAAAGGTTCATTTCGAAACATAACTAGTTTTCCACAATGAGACATCCACTATTGCATTGATCATACATGTGGTATCAACTCCTGGAAATGCTTAGCAATTACTTTAATTATAGTTGACCCACGTTTGAGAGGGTGAGATTTCCCTTGCCGTAGGTTAGCTGTTCATTTCTTGGAGAAAATTATTGGTGAGAAACATGGTATCTCCTCGATCTCATTGAAAAGAGAGGAGTTTTGTGCAAATGTATTTATACGTAAAAGAAGTGCATCAAGGGACCAATCCCCAAGATGTAGGAGAGGTACAATGGGGCCATGATAATCAGTCAGTGGGGTGCCTCCTGTGTCTGTGATACGTGGCATTTGTTGACAATATGTGTGGAATACCCCTTTGAGGGATTTTGGGGAAGGTGTCATTAGATTCTTATCCATCTACAAATGCAATATTAGAAGTATCTAGTGTGGATCTAGTTATTACAGACACTCCTGGACCACAAGGCCGTGTGGTAGTGGAGGTGTTTGTTGTGTGATGAGGTCCTACTAGTTCCATAGCCAGTGCCGGTCCATTTTTGGTCCCATTAGTTATGCATTTGTTGGTGGGAGCCACCTCAAAGTGGTGGTTTCCAAATCTAGGGTCTCTTGGGACCTACTTGTTAGTTGATGTCCTTTGAAGATATCCATCAAGCTAAACTCTAAAAACACGAGAGAGTCAAGAGGGCTAGATGAAGGGCTAAAATCAATAGGTGTTATTCTCCTAAAAGGAGTAGTCCTAAATCTATTCAAGGGTGGAGTCTTAGTAACCTTAGCCTGAATCAACATCCGTCAGGAGGTGGAAGTTCTAGTACTTTCCCCCTCCCGATTAATCTACCCACTTTGAGTGGTGTGATAGCTTTGCATGTCTCGATTCCATTAGCAAATCCGATCATTGCTGTAATAAGAGGGATACACACCGACTGGGGTTTAGACACCCCATCACACTGACTGGGGTATTTAAGGTGTAAGAGCCCCAAATTAGGGCAACCAATTATTATTAAGATCACACTCTTCACCTTCATCTCCAACTTCCATGGCTTCCTTCTCCCTTCTCTCTTCTTCTCTCTCTTTCTCTCTCTTTCTCTCTCTCTTCTAGTCTTCTTTCTTCTTCTTCTTGTTCTCTTTCTCTCTCCTCTCAGCTTCTTTCATTACAAGTGGTATTAGAGCTCAGCCTTTGGTCCTTTTCCTCTTTCCCCTTTCTTCCTTTTCAAAGCCCAAAAACCCTAGTAACTCAGCTTACAGGTACAGGTACAACAAGAAGGACTGTAGTTAACTTCAGCTTTTTGGAGCAAGCAAGAGCTATGGCTGGAGACTCAAATATATCTGGAGGTAAAACGGTTAAAGTAGTAGGTCCTCACTTCTTTTCATGCAAATTTTAAGGGTTCCAGGCCAATTTTAGAGTCCCAGGAGTTGGAAGAGGACAAAACCTCAGTCACTTTTTGCCTCAGCCCTCTTTCTCTCTCTTCTCCTGCAAACTCCCATGGTTGCAAGCCCAAAGAAACCCCAAGAAATCTAACTTGGGGGTGCTCCTTGACATCAACCAACCCAGGGAATCCTTCCCTGACCCCCCAAGCTTTTGATTAAGTGGTGGGATGGGGGGATTTGCTGCCCAAGAGGCCTACAGGACAGCCTAATAAATCTCGGTGCATTTTGCACTGGCTGTCCTGCTCCTCTCCCTAGCCCTCCTGCTACTCCTCCTCTTGCTGCCCTCCCCTCCCTGCCACTCCAGGACACTACTCCAACACATTGGCCTTTCCCCTTTGGCACTTTTACTCCCGAGAATCAACTCCCATGGTGGACAACAGCTCGGGATATTTGAAACAGTTTGGGACAACAATGGATTCTTCTAACTGAAGGTTTCCCTAACCCGGAGAGCTCAACCCCACAACCCCTTCAGCCCGTGAAGGATTTCTCTTTCCCAGATGAATCCATTGAGTTCAGCATGCATGGGAGCTTTGCATGAATCCATGAAAGCTTCACTTGAAGCTTCCCATTCTTGAAGCTCAAGCTCGGAGCCTTCTTCATAAGCAAGAGCACTCAAATGCTGAAGCACTCTTCCACGGATGCCCAACCACCAACAGAACTTTATCAATGGAGCAAGTGGCATCATGATGATTTGGGCTTCAACAGTCGTCCCAAGCATTAAAGAGGTATGCCATTCTGATCTTAATCTCTCAATTTAGCCACTTGCTAAGCTTAATCCATTGTTGGAGAGATTCAAGATTGCATACAAGCATCATACCTCTTCTCGAATTTCATTGTAATGGCTGACATTAACCTCCTACCTTGTCTTATGATCTTGGATGAATATTAGCCATTGTAAATTGGGTAAGTAGCAGCCAGTGAGTGATTGGATTGCCATGTCAAGATTCTGGGAGAGAAGAAAGGAGTCTCACTTGTAGCTTTCTTGCTTGCACAGTGGGGGAATACACACAAAGGTGGAGACTGAAAACAGTTTTTCTCTTCTTAGTTGTGTAAGCCAAAAAGAAGTCACTTACAAAGAAATAGAAGAACCCTATATATGGGTCTCAAACCAAAGACAACTAACTAAGCTGGCATACTAACTGAGCCATAAACTAGAGTAGATAAGGATAGCTGTCATTTAGCTATTATTCATGGGTGGTGTACCAACCGCATCTACAACTAACAAGTCGGTGACATAAATGCACAATGGTCACCCTGGCATATCACGAGTGGAGCTTGATATCTCAACACTCCCCCTCGAGCTCAATCCCAATTCTTGCACATCAAGCAAGTCTCTGAACTTGCGCAGCTTCTCTATGCCCAATGCCTTCGTAAATATTTCAGCTACGTGATCCTCTATACTGACATAAACTAGATCAATAAGACCTAGTAAAACCCTCTCCTGCACATAGTGATAATGTACCTCAATGTGCTTTGTTCTAGCATGATAGACTGGGTTATTTGCCAAGTGTATACTGCTCATGTTGTCACAATAAATGACAACTGGCCCATCTGTAGGCTGATGCATATCATAAAGTAGCTTATGCAACCAAGCTACCTCACATGCAGCCATTGCTGCACCCCTGTACTCGGCCTCTGTGCTCGACAAGGCAACTCTAGGCTGTTTCTTGCTGCTCCGAGTGACTGCAGCACTCCCAAAAGAGAGCACATATCCACTGGTAGATCGTCTATCAGAAATACTACCAGCCCAATCAGCATCAGTGTATCCATGCAACTGTATCTGAACCCCAGTCTCATAAAATAGTCCATACTGCAATGTGGACTTCACATACCTGAGTATGTAGCTAGCCGCATCCAAATGTGGTTTCCTTGGAGACTGCATAAACTCACTTACCAATCCAACAGCATAGCTCAAATTTGGCTTGGTAATAGTCATATAAATCAAACTTCCTACTATGCGTCTATACATAGTAGGGTCTTCCAAAAGCTCACCTGCATCTATGCTCAGCTTCACATTCTGCTCCAAAGGAATTGAAATAGGTTTACAGCCTGTCATCCCATATTTGGATAGCATGTCCAATCCATACTACCTCTGCAAGAGCTGTATCCCACTTGGTGATCTAATCACCTCAATGCCCAAGAAATAACACAGCTCTCCCAAATCCTTCATCTCAAACTTCTGCTTCAATAGCATTTTCACATGAAGGATATCTTCATCACTGTTACCTCTCATAATCAAATCATCAACATAAATGACAAGTAGCATAATATCTTTCTCTGTTTTTCTCACATAAAGTGAGAAATCTGCCTTGGAAATCTGAAAGCCAATAGTGACAAGATACTGTCCTATCTTGTCAGACCATGCTCTAGGTGCTTACTTCAAGCCATACAAGGCTTTCTTCAACCTACAAACAAACTCAGGATGAACAGCATGCACATAACTTGGTGGCTGCTCCATATAGACCTCTTCTTGCAAATCACCATGCAAGAAGGCATTCTTTACATCCATCTGATGTAAAGACCATCCCTTTGATGCAGCCATAGCAATGGCTGCTCTTACGGTTCCCATCCTTGCAACCGGACTGAATGTTTCTTCATAGTCAATGCCATATGTTTGTGCATACCCCTTGACTACTAATCTTGCCTTGTATGTGTTCACAGAACCATCTGTATTGTGCTTCACCTTATAAACTCACTTACAGCCAATTGCATTCTTACCTTTAGGCAAAGGTACCAACTCCCATGTAGCATTTGCTTCCAAGGCATCCATTTCTTCATCCATGGCTTTCTCCCATTTTTCTTTTCCCATGGCTTGCTCAAAAGAAGTGGGTTCTGGTTCCTGTATCACTTTGACCATATATGCATAGTGAATGGCTGTAAATCCATCATATTTTAGCCTATCCACAGGATACCTAGCTCTGGTAGACTTGCGCAAAGTAGGTTCACTCCCAGGTGCTCTCAAAACATCCCTGGTCTTCCTTACTCGAGGTGTAACAATAGAAGGAATACCCAACTCATCATCAATGCTCTGTTCTGAGCCATTGGATTCACCATCCATATAAGATTGACCTGCATTCACATCAAACATGGGCTGATCTACCTTCTCTTTTCCTTTTCGTGAAACTTGCATACCACTATCTGCATTGTTTTGAGGAGATTCTCCTGATCTCAATCTGCCTGTCCATGGCAAAGAATATGAACCACTGCTAGAGGACACTCCATGTCCACTAATATTTTGTGATTGCTGCTGTGAATTCTGTGCAGCATTACCATTTTGTGCATCTACATCATCAATCACATTTACTGGTTTATACCAGCTACTCATCTCATCAAAAACATCTTTGCTCACTGTAAACTTACGAGTAGAAGGGTTATAGCATCTATACCCTTTCTACTGCTACAGAGAGTAACCAATAAAGATGCACTTCTCAGCTTTTGGATCCAACTTGGATCTCAACTCATCCGGCACATGAACATAGGCAATGCAACCAAAAATTTTTAAATGAGAAATATCTGGTTTCCTACCAATATACCTCTCCTCTGGAGTCATTCCATGTATTGCTGCAGTGGGAGTCCTGTTCATTATGTAGACTGCTGTAGCAACTGCCTTAGCCCAATAAAAATCTGGCAGGTCTTTTTCATTGACCATGGCACGAGATACCTCTCCAATATGCCTGTTTTTCCTTTCTGCAATTCCATTTTGTTGTGGAGTATGACTGCATGAATATTGCTTCTTTATGCCATGCTCCTACAAGAACCTTGCAAACTCATTTGAGAGGTACTCTCCCCCTCCATCTGACCTTAGGCACTTTATTTGCAGGCATGTTTCTTTTTCAACCATAGCTTTAAGAGTTTTAAAATGCCCAAAAACTTCACTTTTGTTTTTCATAAAATACACCCAAACTTTTCTGCTATAGTCATCAATAAAAGTGACAAAATAATGACAGCCTCCAAGAGATGCAGCTTTAGTAGTCCACACATCAGAGTGGATTAATTCCAATGGCTTCTCACTCTCTTGAACATGTCTAGGAAATGGTTTTCTTGCCTGTTTTCCAAATTGACAGGCTTCACATACCTTATGCATTTCTGCAACCTTGAATTTTGGCAATCCTGCAACAATATTTTGGGCTTGCATTGATTTAAGTCACTGTACATAAACATGACCAATGCGTTTATGCCAGATATCAATATTTGCAACTACACCGGTCCCATGTGCAAACATTGCTGCACTCAATTCAGACATGTCTGCATCCAATGTAAACATTCTGCCCTTTTTCTTTCCTTTTGCTATCAAACGACCTTTATTCTTCATATCCTCAACAAAGCATCCATGAGGATTAAATCTGACCTGCAAGCCCTGCTCAACCATTTGACCAACAAAAACCAGATTCTTGGTGATATTGGGAACATGAAATACATCGGACACATATTTCTTTTTCCCATCCTGCATAGACAAATGAATTTTTCCAATCTGCACAATAGGATGTGCAGTATCATCACCAGTCTCCACAAATCCTGGTTTTTCCATTTTCCTTGCATCCTCCATCCATTCTACATGACCTGTCATGTGGTTTGATGCACCTGAGTCAACATACCATACATCGTTGCTTTCTTCTGCACTTGTCATAGAATTATTCATGTGCTGCACCATAAACAAATGCTCATTTCTGTCATCACCCTGTCTACTAGAAGATGCATAATTCCCTTGTTGTAGTTTTCCATTCATGATGTCATTCTGCTTTTTATAGTAGTCTTTAGCCATATGACCCATTTTACCACAATAGTAGCATTCAACATTGTTGTTTGCATTTTGGCCTCTTTGCCATCCACCACGACCTCTTTGGCTCCCCCTGCCTCTAGAGTTACCACATCCTCCTCCATAGGACTGGTTTTCTTGAGTTTGTTGCATATTCTGATTTCTACCACGGCCTCCAAATCGGCCTCCTCTACCTCTGCCTCTACCTCTTCCAGCATTTGAGTAGAAGACAACTTCTTTTGAAGTTCCTCCTGAAGAAGATGCACCACCATTTCTTTGCTCCTCAGAAATTAGAAGAGCAATCAGCTCCTCAAAATCACGAAATCTTTTACGAGCTGAAATGGATGTCCGAAACTGTGTATAATCCTTTCCTAGACCATTCAAGGTCACAGAAACTAAATCATCATCTTCCACTGGCGACCCAATGGAAGCAACTGCATCTGCAATCTTCTTCACCTTCATCTGGTAGTCATTGATGCTCATACTTTCTCTTTGCACATTATGCAACTCTTGCTTGAGCTGCATTTTCCTGGCTTGCATATTTGTACTATACATTTTTGACAAAGTATCCCATGCCTCCTTTGGCGTACTTGCATCCTGAATATGCACAATCATAGAGTCTGAAATATTGATAGACAGCCAGTACATAACTTTCCTGGCTCTCTCATGCCATGCTTTGAATGCCTGCATGTGCTGTTGATTGGGAACATCAGGAAGAACTGGTTCTTCTTCATTTCCTACAACAAATTCCCAATATCCTTTTCCCATAAGGAAATTCGTCATTCTAAACTTCCATGCTTGGAAGTTGTTCTTGTCAAGCTTTTCAGTTACAATCTGTGAAAGAGAATCAGACGCCATTACAGAATACTGCAAAAAATTCTGTCACTGTAGAGAACACAACTTCAGCCTCACAAGGGCAAATCTATAGAGCAGTGGCTGCACAGCATAAAACTGGGCCTTTTCCTGAGTGCGTGCAGAAAACTTCCGCCTCCAAAACAAGCCCCGAAATGGCCTCAAATAAAAAAAACAGGGTTCCTTTCCCCACAGCATATACTGCCCTCTTGCTTCACCGCAAAGGGCGTCTCAACCTGAGACAATGCACTCTTACAATTTCCGGATGTGCTACCTATAGAGATCTGCTCCCAAAACAGAAAATGAAAGCAACATTGCTCCTCTTACCAGAACACCACGAGCTTGGCTTGCTTTCTTGAGCTCCTTACCACGAATAAGGCTTTGATACCATGTCAAGATTGTGGGAGAGAAGGAAGGAGTCTCACTTATAGCTTTCTTGCTTGCACAATGGGGGAATACACACAAAGGTGGAGACTGAAAACAGTTTTTCTCTTCTTAGTTGTGTAAGCCAAAAAGAAGTCACTTACAAAGAAATAGAAGAACCCTATATATGGGTCTCAAACCAAAGACAACTAACTAAGGTGGCATACTAACTGAGCCACGAACTAGAGTAGATAAGGATAGTTGTCATCTAGCTATGATTCATGGGCGGTGTACCAACCGCATCTACAACTGACAAGTCGGTGACATAAATGCACAACGGTCACCCTGGCATATCACGAGTGGAGCTGGATATCTCAACATGCCAAGGTAACCCCTAGCCCACCCTTCATCATTCCTTGCATCTCATGAAAAGGCCCAATGTCTTCTTTCCAATGCATCTCATGCTCATTGCTAATTAAAAATGTCTGCCATGTGTACTCTGGCTAAGGAAAAAGGCCAATGCCGAGCGAGGTAGTAAGACAAAAGAGAGGTGACCCTCCCTTACCGCCCCCGAAGGGGTGCACAACCCGACCCGAGGGAAAATTTGCCCACCTCCTGGTGATCTAGGGCCCAATACTTGTTTGCAGGTGTAGGTACTTCGATGAGCCCCACTTCCCTGCCCCAATGATCCCTCTTAAATACCCCACAATGCTAATGGCACCCATGTATGCCACTTGAAGTACATACAATCAATGGAGATGTTTGGCAGTGAATGTACTTATGCATGAATGGTAGAGTTGATGGGTATGCAATGATGCTTGGGAACCCCTCTGGTTTGAATAAAAAATCTCCCCAATCAGAGTTGCGGTGTGAAATTTATGCCTATATTTGTGCGCTAGGGTCACTGTGGACAAGATGCAGACTGGCACTGTAAACCCCTTACAGAAAATTCTAATAATTTTCTGTCATAAAGGTTAATAGCTCATCTCGAAGAGGCCATCGTCCCCTCTGACTAGAGCCAAAACCTCACCCATTGGCGTTTCTTACAAAGAGTTACGCCCCTTTTACTGACAGCATGTCCTGTGGACTGCACCAAGATGGCAAGGCCCAAGAGGAACTCCAGAGGGATATTAGAGACTCCCGGACCTCCATGAATGAGGAACCAAGCTTATCACAAGATTACCATGGTGACATATAGGAGAAAATGCTTGGAACGGACCCGTATGCCCTTATTAATCACACCCTCTGCTGCCAACATGAGCTCCGTCATATGGAACGCCACAATGATATGGTCACCAACCACCGCGCCAGATGATTTCCAAGTTTGATGAAGTGATCGAGAACATGGCTATCTCAAACTCAAAGACCCAATAGACTTTGGAATAGCTCACTGCTCTTGTTGCTCAATTAGCAACCGCTTCATCCCAAGAGAAGACCAATGACTCTAGACGCCCTCCACATCACAAACAGTCGCATGGCCCATAGGGTATACTTGGCACTAAGGGAATTCCCCCTTCTACCTATGAGATCATGGAACCCTCTCATATGCATGATGAGCCCCTATTGAATTCCCCCGTCCACCATGTCGGAAACATTCACTTGAGGCCTTCTCCCACCTTGGGTCGAATTTCACCCGCTCTACCTAGGAGCCCCCATAAACCACATATGAATCAGCCCCATCAATGACAATATGGTACAAATGGCCATCCTGGTAATCATGGATAGCATGGCTATAATGGACAACATGGGCTGAATGCACCACAAGGGATGTATGGATAGCAGGGCATGTATGGCCACCACGGGATGCATGGTTTTCCTTTGACCCGTGCGGTGCTCCCTCACAGATACTTGATTTAACATTCCACCCACCTCCCACTTCCCTTTGCCCAATCTCCTTGGATGCTCTGCAACCTCAATACCCTTCGCATTCAAGGCAGTATCAATGTGAAGCATGTTTTTATCCTTGTGGATAGTGGAAGCACTCACAATTTTGTCAATAAATCAGCCATTGATCGGTTGAGATGTACCCCTATGGCAATACACCACCCCTTGAAGGTCCAAGTAGCAAACGAAGAAGAAGAAATCAGCACACATGTTTGTCCTGCAGTTCCCTTATGCTTGGCTAAAAATTATGTGGCACTGGTTGATCTGATGGCCCTAGATATGGGCCCCATTGATGTTGTCTTGGGATGTGATTGGTTGAAACAATTGGGGAAAATTGCTATGGACTTCTCTGAGCTTTACATGGATTTTATGATGCATGGACAGCCTATCCACCTAGAGGGAGTTTGAGATCATGCTGATTTTCAGCTCATTACAACAAAGCAACTCAAACAGGAGTTTAAGAAATGCTCATAAATCTTTTTTTTGCAATTAAATAAGGACACTTCTGATCAACCCTCTGCAGTATCACATGACTCTACCTTGCAGGTCTTACTTGAGGAATACAATGACTTATTTCAGATGCCTACATCCCTCCCTCCCAAGAGACAAGTGGACCACCCACTTGACCTAGAGCCCCATTCCAAGCCAATGAACAAACCCCCCTATAGACTCTCGAAGTGTGAGCGTGAAGAGGTTGCGAAGCAAATCAAGAAGTTGTTGGAGATGGGTTTCATTGAACCAAGTTCTTCCCCCATGCATTTCCTGTCCTCCTAGTCAAAAAGATTGATGGCTCCTTTCACATGTGCATTGACTACAAAGATTTGAGAAAAATTACACTAAAGAACCGCTACCCTATCCCACAGATTGATGATTTGCTGGATGAGTTAAAAGGGGAATTCTTTTTTTACCATCAAATCCGTTTTCGAGTAGGAGATGAGGTCAAAACGGCCTTCAGGACTGATCGTGGACTTTACCTTTTTCTTGTGATGCCTTTTGGGTTGACTAATGCCCCTGCCACCTTTCAAAGCCTCATGAACAAAATCCTATAGCCCTTTCTATTCAAGTTTATGCTTGTTTTCTTTTATGACATCCTCATTTACAACAAGTCATCTATGGAGCACTTGACACACGTTCGGAGGGTGTTTGACATATTGAGAGAGCATTGACTGTTTGCTAAGGAGAGCAACTACATAATCATGCAGACATCTATGGAGTATTTGGGACACATTGTGAGCAAAAATGGTATAAAGGATTGTCCCACTCCTTCCACCACCATTTCCTTGCATGGCTTCCTTGGTCTCTCTTCATTCTACAAATGCTTCATTAAGCACTATGCCACCATTGTAGTACCTTTGACTCATCGCTTGAAAAAAGAGTCATTCTCTTGGGATGCCACTGTCGATCATAACTTCAAAGAGTTAAAGGACGCGCTTACTTTAGCCCCCATCCTTATTTTCCCTAACTTTTCTAAGCTATTTACCTTTCATTGTGATGCAAGGTATTGGTGCAGTCTTGTTGCAAGAGCATGGTGTGATTGCATTTGAAAGTCGCAAGCTTAATGAGAAGGAGATGCAAATGAATGTATATGACCAAGAGATGTTGGCCATCCTCCATGCCATCAATAAATGGCACCACTATTTGTATGGCAGTTGCTTCCAAGTAAAAAGTGATCACCGAGTCCTCCAATACTTCTTGACTTAGTCTACTTTGACCCTTAAGTAAAGGCGATGGGTGGCAACCTTACAGAACTATGACTTTTTTCTCTCTCCTCTCAGCTTATTTCATTACAATTGCCATGGCACAACCTATCACAATCCCTACGGGAATGGCGGATTTTCCAGCCTTAGGTTTCCCCCTATCCATTTTTAATGGGTTAGTGGAAGAGGATGCGGAGCTCCATATAAGGGAGTTCCAAAAGCTAATGTTTAACTGCCGCATCCAAGAGGAAGGACATCTAATGATGTTCTTCAATATGACCCCGAAGGGAAGGATAGGTATATGGTATCACAACCTTGAGGTTGGAACAATAACCATTGTGGATTTATTTTACAAAGCCTTTCGAAGGGAGTTTGCCCTTGAGAGAGGTGGCCAATATTGGCTACGCGTGTTGAATTTGACACACCAAGAACCGCATGAAGATATATGAGCATATGCCAAGAAGATCAAAGAGGTTTTTTGTAAATTGGATGCCTCTATCCCTATCCCATGTGTTTCCTATTTACAATACTTCTTCCATGGTCTTGATTTTAACATCCAGGTGTAGATGAGTAGTGTCACCTTGGCAGATATAGACACTGCTATTAGAGGAGCGCAAGAAATAGAATCCTGATTGCAAGCAGTCTATGCTTCTCGAATCAATCCTACTATGGGTCTAGCATCGGGAAATAATTCGCAATCGATCAATGGAAATGGAAGCCAAGGGATAGGGATGGCCCACCCTAATGGGAGAGGGAACGTTGTACCGAATGTGCCTTTATTGCCAACTCCGCCTAGTGTGACTATGTCAATGGCTAGTCAAATGCCTCCAAATGTGGGAAGCCAAGCAGTGAACCCTAACGTCATTTGTGTGGGTTAGTAACCAATGCAACCAATGCCTAATCAAATTGTGTGACCAAGGGACCGATGGGTAGACGATTAAGGCTATGAGTCCAGTTCGTCAAATGTCCTTAGTGATGTCAAGGACATGATGAAGCACTACACGGATATGATCTCTGAACAATATCGACAAATAGCCATTGACATTAATTTCTTAAAGAGACAACAGAATCAGATAGGGAGTCGATGCCCCGAAGAGGGTGCACCCTCTAGATTCAGCTGGAAATGGTGTGGTGGGCAACATTATCCACATAATTTCCCAAATGTCGACTACGATATTTTTGGAAAGTCTGGTCATTTAGAAGCCACCTGTTGGAGCAAGATCAGTTCTCTCCAACAAGGCAGTCGCAGCAACTAGGGCTTGTTAATCATTGTGCGCAAGGAAACAATTTTCAGCAGGATGATGGGCTGAAACAAACACTCTAAAGGGGTAAGGCTATTGTTGAAGAACTGCTAGGCAGTAGTGGGGTGAGCCTCATCGAGACTATGCAGGTTAATGGCACTAAAGCTTCTAGCCTATGTGCTCTAACAAGAGGCCAAAAACATAGAGAAGGTGACAAAGATAATGTAAAATCTGTCAACACAAACCCTAGGCAAGATGATAAAGGAATGCAAGTTCTAAATCTTGACAAGGAAGGGGGACCTCTGAAGCCCATAGAGAGTAAGACTGACACCAAGAGAGATAAAGAGGTATCGAGAAAGAATGCAAGTGTTAAAAAAGAGGCAATAAAGCCGGCCCAATGTCCTAAAGAGTGGATGGTTTGGCGTGCGCAAGAAGCGAGCTTTAGCAAATTATCATGAATTTGATTTAGCCAGCTCCCTTTGCAATGTTAAACCAGACGTGAATCTCATGCAGCTAATCAAGCTGTTGCTAGGAGTACAAAAAGAATTTAAAAAGATTTTGCTTACGGGTTGTATCGTAGAACCCTTGGGAATAGTGCGGGTAGGGGATGATTGGTTTGAACATGCCGAAAAGCACTGCCCAAGGGTTGCAGCCTATGTTGATGGGATTCTAGTGGATAATGCTATCGTCAACACAAGATCCTTGGTTAATATTATGAGTTATGAATTGATGGGGAGGTAGGGTCTTGCGATTGAGCAAGATGCCTCCACAATCCTTAGAATGGCTGATGATTGTCTGAGACAGTCGGAGGGCTGCATTACTAAAGTCCACGTGACAATTGCCAATGTAGAATGCCTATTGGGCTTTAGGGTAATCTGATTTGCAGGGCATCCGAGTTACCAAGTATTGCATGGTCAGCCTTGGATTTTTGAAAGCGGATTGCCAAGTAGATATACTCCTGGTAGATTGATATTTGGTAGAGGTGCTAGACGTGTGGTAGTCAATGCATATCCTAAATCACCTCAAAGTGAGAAAGCTCCCCTATCTTCTATAGAGTTAGAGATAATGGAATATGTGTCTACAAGTAAGACATCGTCGACTGACGAATCCAAAGAGGGCTTGACCACAAATGACATCTATCAAGTAACGTTGAACAAGCCATTATAAGCTCAAGATAGAATAAGGGTCGCGGATGTTATCGAGCTAACCCTTGGTACGCAAGGCCAATAAAGCCAGGGTCTATGCTTAGTGTGGAGGAATGGGAGTATTATGTCACTCTAATCCAAGAGTTTTGCGATATTTTTTCTTGGAGTTACAATGAACTTAGGGGCATTCCTCTTTGCCTTGCTGTCCATACAATTCCGTTGAAGGAAAGAAGTCATCCCGTGTGATAGAAAGTCAGGCGTATGCCGCTTGAGTTGTGGGATGGGCTACTCGAGAAGTTACAGAAATTACAAAAAGAAGGTTTGATCTTCCTTGTGCAGCACATTGAATGGTGTTCACCAATTGTGATCAAGAAAAAGAAAAATAATCAAATCCAGCTGTGTGTGGACTTTCGAGAGTTGAACAAGCAAACAGTTAAGGATTACTATCCACTGCCTTTTATTGATCAGATTCTGGATCAATTGGCAGGTAGGGAGATATATTCATTCATGGACTATTTTGTGGGCTATAATTAGATGGTGATCGCAGAAGAGGATAAGCTCAAAACGACGTTCATAATAGTCTTCGTGACCTTTGCATATCACGTGATGGCATTTGGTCTATGCAATGCACCTGGTTCTTGGCAACAAACTGTCGATAAGATCTTTGGTGACATTTCCCCTGAGGAGCTGAAGGTATTTATTGAAGATTTAGGGGCTGCCACCACCATGAGAGAAATGCAGTTGATTATTTTACGAAAATGTTTTGAGCAATGTAGACAATTTTGCATAGCTCTCAATCCGAGGAAGTGCGTTTTTGGCGTACCTTATGGGCTCTTGCTAGTCCATGTAGTTAGCTTAGTAGGGATTGCGACGGATCCTAAAAAGATCAAAGCTATAGTCACCATGAGTCCTCCATGCACCCCAAAGAAGTCCGCATCTTTCTATCATTAGTTGGATATTATGGACGGTTCATAAACACTTTGGTAGAAAGAACATTACCATTGACAAATTTGTTATCCTTCAACTGTTTGTTTATGTGGAGTGACCCTTGTAAGGTGGCTTTTGAATATTGTAAAGCAAGAACTCGTAAGAGCACCTATGCTGAAAGCACCGAAGAGGGGTGAAATGTTTTATATCTTTTCAACAACTACCATGAATAGCATTAGTTGTTTTTTAGTGCAAATGTGGGAAGAGAAGTTGTATCATCCGATTGCTTTTTCCAAGTCGAAATCTGGGTGTATCCGAAATTAATTATAATTATATGGAAAAGTTGTGGCTTGCAATGGCCTTTGCTTTGACTGTTGCTAAATAAGTTACAGCCGCCTGATCGTTTAGCAATGTGGTTAATCACTTTGTAGGAGTTTGATTACGAGATTAAGAGCAAGCCGCCAAAGCTTCAGGGCATTGTAGAGTTTCTTGTGGACTTCGGAGAGCCAAAAGAGGTCTCGGCTGAAGGGAGTGACATGGAAACATTGTTTAATATTGATATAGTGTCTATTCCCTCCTGGTATGCTACTATAACACACTATCTGTCTATAGGAGAGACTAGAGATACTTTATCAAAATTCGAGAAGAGAAAAATTAAGCAACATGCATTGAAATTTTCATTGATTGCAGAAACACTATATTGGCTAGGTGTTGATGATATCTATCGCCGATGTATGATGCATGATGAGGTTCCATTTATCTTGGAAGAGTGCCATGACTCCCTTGTGGAGGGCACTTTGCTGGGTGGTTGATGACACAGAAAGATTTAAGAGATGGATATTGGTGGTTGTCCATCTTCCATGATTCCTGTGATACATGTCAAAGACATGACAATAGAGAGAATAGGAAGCGCCCACTCACTCATATTATGGCAATCCTTCCATTCGAGAAGTGGGGGATCAACTTTGTGGGCCCTATTACTATGTCGTCCACTCCACAGAAAATATATATTATCATAGCAACTGATTATTTTACTAACTGGTCGGAAGCACGTGTGACATAGAAAGACAATGCAAAGGAAATCGCCAATTTCCTATTAGAGCAAATAGTATGTCGATTTGGTTCGCCAAAAAAAATAGTATCGGACTGGGGGACGCATTTTCTGAATAAAGTGATAAAAAGCCTGACAGAGGCTTGGCAAATCAAGCATAATAAGACGACCCCCTATAACCCACAAGAAAATGGACAAGTTGAAAGTACCAATCAGCAGCTCGTGGGTATCCTATCCAAGATAGTCTCGGAAAAGAAATGAGACTGGGATACAAAATTATATGTGGCAGTATGGGTGTATAACATGACGTTGTCGTCGCGTTAAGGGTTGAAGGTCTACCACCGGGGCTTTATGTAGAAGAAGAGTTTAGGATTCAAGATTCAGGAAGGGAAAATAGATTGGGGTTTAATAAGATTCGGGATTTAGAAATGATTTAGGTACGGAATAAGAGTTCAAGCTTTTTCACTATGTACTTAGCATACATGAACGTAAGAAATAAGTCTATCTTGATTACGTCAAATGCCTCTGGATACATACATCATATCATAAAGGATATTTTCAAATTCTCAATTCAATTATGAATGTCAAATGTAAGATCTAATGGCATTTATTTCAAGTACATAGATGGATTTCAACCCTTTGGAACAAGTATATTGTTGATAGATTCAAATGCATCCAAGATTTGGGCCAAAGATACATGAAATGAATTGAAGAAGCATAATTTTAGATTCGTCCAAGTTTTAAAACAGAAAATTCCAGCCCATAATCAAGTTCAAAATGAGTGCATAAGCTCAAGAAGAAGCACTTCTGATCATTCATGAACAATGTCCTGAAGAAAAGAGGTCATTTCCTTTCATTACAACCACATAAATGCCATGTTTGCTCATAAAAAATGGACCATAACAATGGGATGCCCTATTTATGACTGGTTATTTCAGCCCATAACAGCCCATATGTCTTCAATATCCTCACCCTTTTGCTTGCCCCAAAGTCACTCAAGTACTTGGGTACAAGTCAGGCTTCATTGGACCAAGAATAAGGTAGACAAAATGAGAGAAGTCGTGTATAAGAGCAGGCTGACTACTTTTCTCTGAGATTTTCCTCTTTTATAGACTGTTTCAGCATGTATTTTCGTCAGACCAAAGAGGCAGAGAAGCGGAGCTCTCACCAAGTTTACATCTTCAGTAGTTGGGCATGTTGATCTTCAGTTTGCATGCTCCAAATCATGCACCATAGCTCTAGCTCTCTCCAGTTTGCTTCAGACTGTGCAGCCCGCATTTTGCACTGAAAAATGCGGGCTGCTCCCTGCTCAGTCCATGCTCACTTTTTGACCTACCCAAGGTTAAGATTGTGGGAGAGAAGGAAGGAGTCTCACTTGTAGCTTTCTTTCTTGCACAATGGGGGCTGAAAATAGTTTTCCTCTTCTTAGTTGTGTAAGCCAAAACCACTCTAGTACAAAGAAATAGAAGAACCCTATATATGGGTCTCAAACCAAACTCAACTAACTAAGGTGGCATACTAACTGAGCCACGAACTAGAGTAGATAAGAATAGCTGTCATCTAGCTATTATTCATGAGCGGTGTACCAACCGCATCTGCAACTGACAAGTCGGTGACATAAATACACAACGGTCACCTTGGCGTATCACGAGTGGAGCTCGATATCTGAACACTCCCCCTCGAGCTCAATCCTGATTCCTGCACACCAAGCAGGTCTCTGAACTTGCGCAGCTTCTCTGCGCCCAATGCCTTCGTAAATCTGTCAGCTACCTGATCCTCTGTGCTGACATAAACTAGATCAATAAGACCTAGTAAAACCCTCTCCTGCACATAGTGATAATGCACCTCAATGTGCTTTGTTCTAGCATGATAGACTGGGTTATTTGCCAAGTGTATACTACTCATGTTGTCACAATAAATGACAACTGGCCCATCTGTAGGCTGATGCATATCATAAAGTAGCTTATGCAACCAAGCTACCTCACATGCAGCCATTGCTGCACCCCTGTACTCGGCCTCTGTGCTAGACAAGGCAACTGTAGGCTATTTCTTGCTGCTCCAAGTGACTGCAGCACTCTCAAAAGAGAACACATATCCACTGGTAGATCGTCTATTAGACATGCTACCAGCCCAATCAGCATCAGTGTATCCATGCAACTGTATCTAAACCCCAGTCTCATAAAATAATCCATACTGCAATGTGGACTTCACATACCTGAGCATGCGTCTAGCCGCATCCGAATGTGGTTTCCTTGGAGCCTGTATAAATTGACTTACCAATCCAACAGCATAGCTCAAATCTGGCCTGGTAATAGTCATATAAATCAAGCTTCCTACTATGCATCTGTACATAATAGGGTCTTTCAAAAGCTCACCTGCATCTATGCTCAGCTTCACATTCTGCTCCAAAGGAACTGAAATAGGCTTACAGCCTATCATCCCATATTTGGACAGCATGTTCAATCCATACTGCCTCTGCAAGAGCTGTATCCCACTTGGTGATCTAATCACCTCAATGCCCAAGAAATAACGCAGCTCTCCCAAATCCTTCATGTCAAACTTTTGCTTCAATAGCATTTTCACATGAAGGATATCTTCATCACTGTCACCTCTCATAATCAAATCATCAACATAAATGACAAGTAGCATAATACCTTTCTCTGTTTTTCTCACATAAAGTGAGAAATCTGCCTTGGAAATTTGAAAGCCAATAGTGACAAGATACTGTCCTATCTTGTCAGACCATGCTCTAGGTGCTTGCTTCAAGCCATACAAGGCTTTCTTCAACCTACAAACAAACTTAGGATGAACAACATGCACATAACCTGGTGGCTGCTCCATATAGACCTCTTCTTGCAAATCACCATGCAAGAAGGCATTCTTTACATCCATCTGATGTAAAGACCATCCCTTTGATGCAGCCATAGGAATGACTGCTCTTACGGTTGCCATCCTTGCAATTGGACAGAATGTTTCTTTATAGTCAATGCCATATGTTTGTGCATACCCCTTGACTACTAATCTTGCCTTGTATGTGTTCACAGAACCATCTGCATTGTGCTTCACCTTATAAACCCACTTACAGCCAATTGCATTCTTACCTTTAGGCAAAGATACCAACTCCCATGTAGCATTTGCTTCCAAGGCATCCATTTCTTCATCCATGGCTTTCTCCCATTTTTCTTTTCCCATGGCTTGTTCAAAAGAAGTGGGTTCTGGTTCCTGTATCACTTTGACCATATATGCATAGTGAATGGATGTAAATCCATCATATTTCAGCCTATCCACTAGATACCTAGCTCTCATAGACCTACGCAAAATAGGTTCACTCCCAGGTGCTCTCAAAACATCCCTGGTCTTCCTTACTCTAGGTGTAACAATAGAAGGAATACCCAACTCATCATCAATGCTCTATTCTGAGCCACTGGATTCACCATCCACATAAGAGTGACCTGCATTCACATCAAACATGGGCTGATCTACCTTCTCTTTTCCTTTTCGTGAAACCTGCATACCACTATCTGCATTGTTTTGAGAAGATTCTCCTGATCTCAATCTGCCTGTCCATGGCGAAGAATGTGAACCACTGCTAGAGGATGCTCCAGGTCCACTAATATTTTGTGACTGCTGCTGTGAATTCTGTGCAGCATTACCATTTTGTGTATCTACATCATCAATCACATTTACTGGTTTATACCAGCTACTCATCACATAAAAAACAACGTCTCTGCTCACTGTAAATTTACGAGTAGAAGGGTTATAGTATCTATACCCTTTTTGCTGCAGAGAGTAACCAATAAAGATGCACTTCTCAGCCTTTGGATCCAACTTGGATCTCAACTCATCTAGCACATATACATAGGCAATGCAACCAAAAATTTTCAAATGAGAAATATCTGGTTTCCTACCAGTATACCTCTCCTCTAGAGTCATCCCATGTATTGCTACGGTGGGAGTCCTGTTCATTATCTAGACTGTTGTAGCAACTACTTCAGCCTAGTAAAAATCTAGCAAGTCTTTTTCGTTGAGCATGGCACGAGATATCTCTCCAATATGTCTGTTTTTCCTTTTTGCAATTCCATTTTGTTGTGGGGTATGACTGCATGAATATTGCTGCTTTATGCCATGCTCCTGCAAGAACCTTGCAAACTCGATTGAGAGGTACTCTCCCCCTCCATCTGACCTTAGGCATTTTATTTGCAGGCGTGTTTCTTTTTCAACCATAGCTTTAAGAGTTTTGAAATGCCAAAAACTTCACTTTTCTTTTTCATAAAATACACCCAAACTTTTTTGCTATAGTCATCAATAAAAGTGACAAAATAATGACAGCCTCCAAGAGATGCAGCTTTAGTAGTCCACACATCAGAGTGGATGAATGCCAATGGCTTCTCACTCTCTTGAACATGTCTAGGAAATGGTTTCCTTGCCTGTTTTCCAATTTGACAGGCTTCACATACCTTATGCATTTCTACAACCTTGAATTTTGGCAATCCTGCAACAGTATTTTGGGCTTGCATTGATTTAAGTCGTTGTACATTAACATGACCAATGCGTTTATGCCAGATATCAATATCTGCAACTACACTGGTCCCATGTGCAAACATTGTTGCACTCAATTCAGACATGTCTGCATCCAATGTAAACATTCTACCCTTCTTCTTTCCTTTTGCTATCAAGCGACCTTTATTCTTCATATCCTCAACAAAGCATCCATGAGGATTAAATCTAACCTGCAAGCCCTGCTCAACCATTTGACCAACAGAAACTAGATTCTTGGTGATATTGGGAACATGAAATACATCGGAGAGGTATTTCTTTTTCCCATCCTGCATAGACAAATGAATTTTTTCAAACTACACAATAGGATGTGCAGTATCATCACCAGTCTCCACAAATCCTGGTTTTTCCATTTTCCTTGCATCCTCCATCCATTCTGCATGACCTGTCATGTGGTTTGATGCACCTGAGTCAACATACCATACATCGTTGCTTTCTTCTGCACTTGTCATAGAATTATTCATGTGTTGCACCATTAAAAAATGCTCATTTTTGTCATCACCCTGTCTACTAGAAGATCCATAATTCCCTTGTTGCAGTTTTCCATTCATGATGTCATTCTGCTTTTTATAGCAGTCTTTAGCTATATGACCCATTTTACCACAATAGTAGTATTCAACATTGTTGTTTGCATTTTGGCCTCTTTGCCATCCACCGCGACCTCTTCGGCTCCCCCTGCCTCTAGAGTTACCACATCCTCCTCCATAGGACTGGTTTTCTTGAGTTTGCTGCATATTCTGATTTCTACCACGGCCTCCAAATCGGCCTCCTCTACCTCTACCTCTACCTCTTCCAGCATTTGAGTAAAAGACAACTTCTTTTGAAGTTCCTCCTGAAGAAGATGCACCACCATTTCTTTGCTCCTCAGAAATTAGAAGAGCAATCAGCTCCTCAAAATCACAAAATCTTTTACGAACTGAAATGGATGTCCGAAACTGTACATAATCCTTTCCTAGACCATTCAAGGTCACAGAAACTAAATCATCATCTTCCACTGGCGACCCAATGGAAGCAAGTGCATCTGCAATCTTCTTCACCTTCATGTGGTAGTCGTTGATGCTCATATTTTCTCTTTGCACATTGTGCAACTCTTTATTGACCTGCATTTTCCTGGCTTGCGTATTTGTGCTATACATTTTTGACAAAGTATCCCATGCCTCCTTTGGCGTACTTGCATCTTGAATATGCACAATCATAGAGTCTGAAATGCTGATAGACAGCCAATACATAACTTTCCTGGCTCTCTCATGCCATGCTTTGAATGCCTGCATTTGCTGTTGATTGGGAACATCAAGAAGAACTGGTTCTTCTTCATTTCGTGCAACAAATTCCCAATATCCTTTTTCTATAAGGAAATTCGTTATTCTAAACTTCCATGCTTGGAAGTTGTTCTTGTTAAGCTTTTCAGTTACAATCTGTGAAAGAGAATCAGATGCCATTACAAAACACTGCAAAAATTCTGTCACTACAAAAAACACAGCTTCACCCTCACAAGGGAAAATCTGCAAAACTGGCGAAAGTGGTATTTGACCACACAGTCACTTCCTAGTGATGATTTTGCATAAACAGGAACCAAGGATGATTCTATAACTCCCAATGTCTCTGCACATAAGCATAGGATGCAATTTCTGTGGTAACTTTTCACCGACCTATAGAACAGTGGTCGCACAGCATAAAACTGGGCCTTTTCCTGAGTGCGTGCAAAAAACTTCCGCCTCCAAAACAGGCCCTGAAATGGCCTCAAATTAAAGAAACAGGGTCACCAAGGGCCAAAGCCCTTTCCCGCAGCATATACTACCCTCTTGCTTCACCGCGAAGGGCGTCTCAACCTGAGACAATGCACTCTTGCAATTTCCGGCTGTGCTACTTGCAGAGATCTGCTCCCAAAACAGAAAATGAAAGCAACACTGCTCCTCTTACCAGAACACCGCGAGCTTGACTTACTTTCTTGAGCTCCTTACCACGAACAAGTCTCTCATACCATGTCAAGATTGTGGGAGAGAAGGAAGGAGTCTCACTTGTAGCTTTCTTGCTTGCACAATGGGGGAATACACACACAGGTGGAGGCTGAAAACAGTTTTTCTCTTCTTAGTTGTGTAAGCCAAAAGCACTCTAGTACAAGGAAATAGAAGAACCCTATATATGGGTCTCAAACCAAACTCAACTAACTAAGGTGGCATACTAACTGAGCCACGAACTAGAGTAGATAAGGATAGCTGTCATCGAGCTATTATTCATGAGCGGTGTACCAACCGCATCTGCAACTGACAAGTCAGTGACATAAATACACAATGGTCACCCTGGCATATCACGAGTGGAGCTCGATATCTCAACACCCAGGTCACTTGCTGGTCACTTAAGTCTTTTACTCCAGGTCCCATGTGGACCTAGTGGACTTTTGGCAACTTTTGGCATTCGTCTTGGGTTCTGACCATATTTTTGTATTGAATTAATGTGATTTATCTTGCAGACTGTCAATTACTTCCAGATGACCAAGTTCTAGGTTCCCATAGACTTATTTTTCATAAATATACATGGTATAACTGAAAATTATATGCTAAATACAAAAGAACTTGTGTAACTAAGGTGGTTATTGAATAACAATGTTTGAATTTTGTATGTAAATTTCTCATATAACTTCCAGTGAAGCTCTTCTGTGTTCATAAGAATCCCATGATTTATATTATGAACAGTATACTCTTTGACATTCACCCCCTCCTAACCTGCACATCCTCCGGTATGTGCCATTTCATAAGATTACAGGTCAAGGAGGGTCTTCTTCTTCATCTTCATTCTCTAAGTCTTTTTCTTCCTGCATGTCTTCAAGTAGAGGGCTTTTATCTAAGTCATCAAGTTCATAAGTTGAAGATTCTCTTCATTTGAAGAGTTTGATTCGTTTCCTAGCTATTCGAATCTTAATCATGGTCCCATCCATTTCAGCCAAAGAGTAAGTTCCTATGAGCACTTTATTGATGGTCCAGGTTGCTATCATAGACAAGAACCCAATCATTCTCTTGAATAGCTCTTGGACGGAGTCAATGATGCTTGTCAAACCTCTTCTTATTCTTTAATCTTGCTATTATTAGCCTTTCAATGGATGTTTTGACATCTTTTGGCCTTCTTTCAAGTTTCCTTATGCGTAAAGACAACAATTCTTCCCTGTTCATGCCTTCATCCCAAGGCAAGATAATCCATGTGACAATGGATTCCTCAATAGGCATAACAGGTGGTTGTCCATATATGAGTTTAGCTGGCATATATCCTGTCACTGCACTATGGGTAGTTCTATCAGCCCATAATGCGAATGGTAGCATTTTAGGCCATTCCCTTAACTTTCCTTTGCATGATTTTGCTAAAGCTTTAAGAATTGGTTGATGACCTCTTTTACTCTTACCATTGCCTTCAGAATTGTAGGCTGAAGTAAGAGATAGCTTAATTCCCAATTGAGCAAAGAAATGGCAAGCCTCATCGGCATCCAATTCTCCTCTATCAGCAGCTACTTTAGCAACATATCCATACCTGCAAAATACTTCTTCAAGTAAAAATCTACAAACAGCATGAGTGGACTTTGTTGTCAAGGCCTTTCCTTCCACTTGATTTGTGAGATCTTCTCTAGCAAGTACTAGATATATCATGTTCCAAATTCCTGTAGGCATGGTTACTAAATCAATAGCCCATCTATAGTGAATGGACAAAGGATAGGTAGGCTGAAGCCCATCTCTATGCTTTACCATAGAATACATTTGACAAACATGACAAGACTCAACAAAATGCTCAATGTCTTTATACATGCTTTGCCACCAAAATTTCTCTTTTATTTTGGCAAAAGTGCCCCATATGCCTCTATGACCAGCCAATAGGCTTTCATGGAATTCTTGCATGACCTGTCTTTGTGTCTTTTTGTCACCTAAGATACAAACAGGTGCCCTTCCTTTCTTTTTCGCATGCCTCCAAAGGTAACCATCTTTAAGAAAAAAACCATAAGCTTTTCTCTTGATTCTCTTGAATTCTTCATTAGTCCAATCTTCCTTCTTTGTCATAGTGCTAAAAAATTGGTCAATTTTTAGCCAATCATCTGCATAATATTCTTCTTTAAAGTGTGAACAAACCATAACAAAACATTGAATATGTTGTTTACTAGCTGTCCATTGTCATTCTTTGGTTGTTTCATCCTTCCTTGCTGATGTAACATTTGTGTTAGTAGCTGAACCTGTTGTACTTGCTGTAATTTTTGTTATACCAACATTTTTGACTGCTGAATCAATATTAGATTAAGCTATGCTTGCTGTTTTCAAATTTGTACCTGCATTAGCAGCATCATTTATAAACTCTAATTCTTCTTCATCCATCATTTCTTATTTATCCATATATTTGGCACGTGAAAGCATGTCAGCCCAACTAGATTATCTCTACCTGCAATATGTTTCAAATCAGGATTTAAGGATTTAATATAGGCTATCCATCTTAGCATGGCTATGTCAAGAGTGGAACAGTTCGAGATCATGCCCAAGAGTGGAAGGCAATCTGTCTCAACTATAACATGTGCGCCCATGAAGTACTCCCTATCACATTTTAATGCAGTTACTACTCCCCAAAGCTCTCTTTTAATTTGAGCATACCTTCTTTGTTGTTCATTAAGAACCTTCGCTCCAAAGCATATTACATATA
The DNA here is from genome assembly GCF_053477565.2 of Lygodium microphyllum. Classification (NCBI taxonomy): domain Eukaryota; kingdom Viridiplantae; phylum Streptophyta; class Polypodiopsida; order Schizaeales; family Lygodiaceae; genus Lygodium; species Lygodium microphyllum. Next base: position 3,469,683 of record NW_028229515.1, on the reverse strand, counting down.
TGTTGCCTTCAAGGTCGTCTTGACCAACTGCCCATCCTATTCCAATAGGACTTGTGTCCATTGTGAGTATAATGGGCTGTCCATTAGAGTAATTAGCCCTTTTTAAAGTGGGGCCTGAAGTTAGCATTTTCTTGAGTTTCTGAACAGCTTGAGTGTGTTCTTTTTCCCATATAAACCTTTGGCCCTTTCTCAAAAGCTGATAAAGACTTTCAGCAACATGGGCAAAATGTGGTATCCAAATAAGATAGAAGACACATGCTCCAAGAAATCTTCTCACTTCTGAAACATTTGTATATTATTCCTACATTTTGCTGATAGCATTTATTTTGGATGAAGAAGGCTTTCAGCCATATGGACCACACATATGACCGACCATAACGACTTCTTCGACTCCAAAAACAGATTTAGCTCCTGAAAGAGTAAGATGAACTTCTTCTAATTTAGATAAGATTTGAGCACAATCATTAATATGATTAGAAACAAACTTTCGACATCCAAGCTCATTGAGTTCTTCATTTTTCTCATGAACTTTACATCCTTTGATTGGAACATCATCAAGAAAAGGAAGAGTCAATTGAGGAATATAATCCCTCAATAATTTATGCATAGCATTCATCATGTGAGCTACTGAATTCGTAGCCCCTTGAGGTAGAGTACACATGCAGACTAGGCCAAGAGGCATCTTCATTGTGGTAATGTCATGGCTTTCCAAAGCAAGCTGAAATTGGTTGTAGCCTGAATATAAGTCTCCCATGGAATAGATTGCCCTACCTACAAAAGCTTCAGCAAACTCATCTACAATTGGTTCTGATCCAAAATTTCTTATAGTGACTTTATTGACGGGTTGTAAATCTTGAATGAATCGTAAAGATCCATTCTTCTTAGGTACGGTAAACCATCGGTTGGAATATGGAGCTGAAGATGGCTCTAATATTCGCATTTTTATCTTTTCATTTAAAAGTTCCAATAACTTAGGCAAATGAGCCCTTGGAATCGAAATTGGTTTAAGATTCCAAGGCACATGTGGGACTGTAAAAATTACCATTGGTGCCACAATGCTTGGATCCACACAGCCAATTTCATGTGGCTGAAATGAAAAGGCTTTACCATGGTTCTTTAACATCTGCATGAAGATTTGCTTTTCAACTGGCAAGAGAAAAGAGTCTTCACCAATTTTCAGCTTTTGTAGACTTTCTGTTGTAAATTGGTAACCAATATCTTTAGGATCACAAAGGCTTGGTTGTTTGGATACCCTTTTTGCCAGTCCTTTGCTTTCAGGTGGTAGAGGAGTAGCTATCGGCTTGACCTTCTTATCAACTGTTTTATACTTTGTTTCTACTCTTCTTTCATCCTTGTTTGGCTGTCCAAAAACTTCATAATTTGCAAATTCTTGAATTATGTCATACATATCCAATGTACATACCTGTATGGACTGATTTTCAGCTTGATTTTCAGCATGAACAGCTATATAAATTTCAGCAATTGTATCATTATAATTCAGCCCATAAAATAGTCCTGAAATTTCTTTATCTTTAGGTAAAATATCAATTTGCTTCATCTCTTGATCCATATGACTCAAATACTTTCTTTCAGCCCTGTTCATGGCTGAAAACTATTTATAACAACCCACACCATTGGCTGAAAAAACCTGCAAATCAGCTTTTGGCCTTGTCTCCTTCATATGTGGAGGCAATTTTTTGTGACATGATGCACTGCCATAGCCTTCACTTATAGCAGCGCTACTAAAAAACCCTTAAATATTCAAGCATTAGGGGGAACAGGATGATCTCTCAATCGATCCCTATTCCGATGGTGATTAACACAGATAGTTAGGAATTGAACAGCTTTATCATTATCCTTGCTTCTTATCCGAGAATATGATGAACCATCATCAAGAGCCTTTGTCTCTAAACGAGACTCGAAAATAAATGGTTGTCCAAGAATGATATGATAACTGCAGGAATCTTGAACAAAGAAAGGAAATTCATCTTTTACATTACCAATAGTAACTTGTACATAAGGACACACTGCATAAAGATCGCCAGAAGAGTTATTGGCTGCCTTCATGTGCCATCCTGGGTCCACATCAATGGGCCATCCACCATTCTCATAGAGACTTCTTGACATAACATTAATTTTTGAACCATGGTCTATAAGGGCAATGCATAGAGTTTCTTTCTCACTGATTTTAAAAACAGTTTCAGTAGTCGCCCTTGCCCAATGGGTACGGGAATAGTGACTACTAGGAATAAAGTGAGTTTCACTTTCTTCTTGCATGTTGTGAAGAAGAGTGTCTTTCTTATGCATGGGCTCCACTTTAGATTGAGAAGTTCCCACCATTATGGTTTCTTCAGCTTTTGCTTCATAAATGTCTTCATCTTTGCCTTCTATGGCTGCAATCAATTCTTTGATTGCCTCCAATCAAATCCCTTGAGTTTTCAACTTCTCTTCATCCTGCAAATACACATGAAGTACTTGCAAAAAAGTATGCACAGATTCTTTAGTTTCCTCACCAACATATTGTCTTTTTCGTTTAATTACATCATGAAATCCTCATTTTGCAATACCGAGAATTTCTCCTAATGTAAATTCAATCCTACTTCCAAGAATCCTTTCTTCTAGGATCCATTTAAGATCCGTAGCGGTCTCTATATCAGACTACAACTTGTAGCTAGGATGTTTGCTTTTTATTTTTCCTTCTGTCTTCTTTGCTTAAGGGGCATCTCCCATGTCAAATTCTGGTGGCGGCGGATTTTCAACAGCCTTCTGTTTGTCTGGTTTACTTCTTGTTATGCGTTTAGTCGGTCCTGAAAAAGAAGGACTGGCAACATCTTCCTCTCTTCTTCTCTTTTCTTCTATCATGGCTTCTTGATTATTAATTTTAGCTAACTAAGCAGCAAAAGCTGAAAATGAATCCACAGGCTCGGACCAACCGGTTCTTCCTCGGATACATTGACTGGCAGTGGTTAAATCATCTTTAGTCGCCTTGCCTTGCTCCATGCATTCCAAGGCCTCCGTCCACACTTTAGATTTTGCATTAGTTTTACATGCTTTAAAAATTTCATTAGTTGGCTCAATTTGCAGCCCATAAGTTGCAGCATCAACAGCTACATAGGCCGTTCTTGTTGCCAAATCCTCCAATCTTTTCTTCATGCCAACGTTGCCAAAGTTTGGCTCAAGAGGAAGCCCGGTTTCGATTGCATGAATTTTACCATCCTTCCAAAAGACTAATTTTTGTGCTTCAGCTTCACGGAATGCACCGCACTCCCTCTTGTCATGATGAAGGCTATCACACTAAATGCAGCGTCTTTTGACGCCTTCTCGTGCAGGACTTTGGGCAGTTGACCGACCCCTTTCTTCTACTTTTATATCAAGCCTTTCTACTTTAGAATTAATTTTCATTAAATTAAGATGGAGATCTCGCATGCTTTTAATTAGCTCATCCATGACATCCTTTTTTGGAGAAGGAACATCAGAATTTCTTGGTTGCTCGGCCATAGAGACATGAGGTCGAGAAACTGGGACAGGCTCCTTCATAGATTCAGTTATTGCAGGGGTTGATCCCCATCTTAGGCGCAATCACTCTCTTCGAGCAATCATATTAACTACTTCAGTGACATCACTCCAAGTAGTCTTCAATCCCGACTCAGAGTCAGGGTCTTCAAGTCGGTTAGTTAATTTCTCCTGAAGAGAAGAGTCTACAGCCTTTAAATATAATTCAATCTTTTGACTTTCCATACCTTGTTGGTCATCAAGATCTAGTTGGTCAAATTTGCTTTCAAATTCTCGATGAAGAGCAGTATCGGTTAGACCCTTATTGGGCCTTTCGACCCATTCGGTGAAGACTTTCTTTGTCATAAGGCTAGATTCTTCAATGAAAAATTCTTCTTGAAGAGCCTTCTTGAACACAGTCCATCCTGCATCTTTTTGGAAAAGACCATGAATTCGGTCTTGGAGACCATGCACAGCGAGGCGGGCAAAGTAACGGCTCCAGGCATGTTGAGGAACTCCAAAGAAGACCATCTTGTCAGTGTAGAGGCGGATAAAAGAGGACACATTTTGCCCATTAAATTTCTTGAGCTCTTGTCCAACTGCTTCTAAGGCTTTAATGGCAGCAGCATCAATCCGCTCTTCTTCTTGTCTCCGTTGTTGTTGCAATTGCAACTACTCCTGAAATTGCAGCTGTTGTTGTTGGCTTTCTTGCATTAGACAAACCAACTGTTGCAAGGCATCTCCTCCTAAACTTCATGATTCTCCCATTGGACTTCTTCTTCCGCAGCGGACCTTCACGTCGGGTTCACCAGTGTCGTCGCGTTAAGGGTTGAAGATCTACCACCGGGGCTTTAGTGCAGAAGAAGAGTTTAGGATTCAAGATTCAGGAAGGGAAAATAAATTAGGGTTTTGGTGCGCAGATCGGTCGCAGATAGCTCACATGGTGAATCCCGGAAGGTCCCCAAGAACAAAGAACTCTACCTTTTTGCACAAAAAACCATGTAAAAGCATGCACGACAAGAGGCAAGAGACAAATTGGGTTCAATCTCCCCTATGCCTTGTGTGAGCGCTTCACAAAGCATGTATTTTATGTATATTTCCAATCTTCATGCTCAATAATAGCCCAATTACAAAAATATGACAAGCTTTTAGCTTTTTAGTTTGCTTTCTACAAAAATAGGAAAATAAAGCTAATGGACGGTGCCCATAGAGTCTAGCACGCCCAATCTCAATGTCCAAATAGAAATAACATATCCGGGCGCATAAGCGCATACAAAATAATAATCAATAATCAATGTCTCAATAGACATAACAAAATATAGGCGTGGCGCCTATCAAAATATAGTCCAAAGGTCGAATACTCGCTAAACTCCAATGCTTTCCTCCGCCACTGCTACTATCTCTACACATCAACTGAAGCATTCACAATCGTTAGTAAAATAATACAATTAAACCGACAAAAGTGAATACCTAGCAGTCTTCAGCTACATAAATAAATCAAATAGTTAGAAATAAATCCTAACCTTAATTTATTACGAGTGCGCACTCTAAACTCATAAACGTTTATTAATTTAATATGCATTTTGCGGAATCACCCGCTATGGAATCACCCATGTACACACTAAATTAATAAAACGCCTGAAAAGGACAGGCGTCCCCATCAACTTCTCGCACAAAGAATCCTCTTTGCGTATGAGCCCCGGTCATCTAAGTTTACGGAATCCACCGTAAAACCTCACGGAATCCACCGTGGAATATGCCTCCTAGCATCATACCCCCGGGGTGGGATAGCAATTGACCTCAATTGCTATTAGCTCAATGTGGAGCTAACAGAGTGGGGAAAGCATTTAAGTCTCTAGCGTGCATCCATTGTGCTTCCTCTACAGGATGGTTCTTAACTTTTACTAGATATCTAGAATACCTTCGGCCAGTTCTAGTGGTCATGTAGTCAGTGTCTATGATGGCTTCTGGTTCAAGTATTTCAGTCTCTTCTTCTAGTAAAGGTGGGTTTTCGTAAACAGGGTGGATAGGTAATTGGCCTCTAAATGGTCTCAATAAACTAATGTGAAATGTATTATGAATTTTCCAATGAGATGGCAATTCTAACTTGAAGGCATTGTCATTAATCTTATGAATGATTCTAAATGGTCCATAGAATCTAGGAGCTAACTTGACAACTGGGTGTCTATCTACACTTTGCAGTCTACGCTTTTCTATTCTAAGCCAAACATAATCATCAACTTTGAAATTCATGGCTTGTCTTTTCTTGTTGGCTTGTTTGGTATATGATTGTTGGGCTTTAGCAATCATATCCTTAACCTCATCAAAAATAGTGTTATGCATAGTAGCAATATCATCAGCACTCTGAATTCTATTAGACAAAGATGCAACAGGTGTAGATAATCTATATCAAAAGGTGCTTTCTTTGTAGATGTGTGCGGTGTATTGTTGTATGCAAACTGTAATAAATTTAAATGAGTATCCCATGTCTGAGGTTTAGAGATAGTGTATGCACGTAAAAGATCTAGAATGGTGCTATTTGTGGCTTCTGTTTGTCCATTGGTTTCTGGATGAAATGCAGATGAGAAATCAATCTTTGTGCCTAGATTTGCAAACAGTGTAATCCAAAAATTATTACAAAATCTAGAATCACGATCTGAAATAATCACTTTTGGCAATCCATGGTTAGTAAAAACAGTTTTAAAAAATAACTGTGCTGCTTGTGATGCTGTTAAAGTTTTCTTACATGCAATGAAATATGCTTGCTTACTAAATCTATCTACAATTTTCCAAATCATGTCATGGTTAGATTTAGTATTTGGTAAACCAGTAATGAAATCCATAGAAATATGTTCTCAAGGTTTAGATGGAATAGACAAAGGCATTAATAATCCATACTGTTTACCATGATGTCTCTTTATTCTTTGACAAATCAAACATTCAGAAATGAAATTAGATACATCTGCATCCATATGCAGCCAATAAAAGTCTTCAGTTAACATGCGTAATGTAGAAATGATACCTCTATGACCTTGATATGGGGGACAATGAATTTCATTCAAAACAAAAGATCGGAATGGAATAGTAACACACAGTCTCTTTTCAAAAAACATAAATCCATCATTATATGACAATGAATCAACAGGAATGAAATTATTTTGAACTAATTTTTGCCAATCAGAATGAAAAGTAATATCCTGGTGATATGTGTCTTTCATAGCAATCAAAGAATCAAAAGATATGATGGAAATGTTATGAATTGCAGGTCTTCTACTCAATGCATCAGCAACTACATTTTCTTTTCCAGGTTGGTATTGAATGATAGGATGAAAACTTTGAATGAAGGAAGCCCATTTGATATGACGGTCAGAAATTTGGGGTTGGCTAAGTAGATGTCTAATGCTTTGCTGGTCAGTCTTTATCATGAATTCTGAACCCATTAAATAATGCTTCCATTGTTTTAATGCTTGTACAACTGCTAAGAGTTCCTTGTCATAAGTGGAATATTTGAGCTCAGAGGGTTTCAGTTTAGAACTATAATATGCTATTGGATGGTTGCCTTGCATTAATACGGCTCCTATTCCTGATCCACTAGCATCGGTCACAACTAGAAAGAATGGTCTATTAAAGTCAGGCAATTGTAAAACATGGGCATTGGTTAATGCACGTTTTAGTAAATCAAAGGATTTCTGCTGAGTTTCAGTCCATTGATAAACAATTCCTTTCTTAAGAAGTTTGGTTAATGGTAAAGCAAGTAATGAGAAATTACGTACAAACTTCCTATAGAAACTAGCAAGACCAAGGAATGAGCGTAATTCATGTACATTTTTAGGAATAGGCCAATGCAATATTGCATCAATTTTCTTAGGATCAACTTTAATTCCTTCTTTTGATACAATATGACCTAAATATTCTATTTCTGTCTTAAAGAATTCACTCTTTTCAGGATTTGCAAACAATTGATTTTCTTTCAGTAATTGAAAAACTAATGATAAATGCTCATAATGCTCTTTTTCACTTTGACTGAACACCAAAATATCATCAAAGAAAACAATCACACAATATTGATATTTCAGAAAGATACGATTCATCATTCTACTGAAAGTAGCAGGTGCATTAGTTAATCCGAATGGCATGACTAAGAATTCGTAATGGCCAAACTGTGTCTTGAATGCAGTCTTAAATATGTCAGATCTATCTAACCTCACCTGATGATATCCAGACTTAAGGTCAATTTTACTAAATATAGAAGATCCTTGCAGTTTGTCCATAAGGTCATCAACTCTAGGTATAGGATACCTATTCTTTACAGTGATTTTATTTAATGCTCGGTAGTCAATACACATACGATAAGTATTATTCTTTTTCTTGACTAAGAGTACAGGTGCACCGAATGGAGAACTGCTAGGTCAAATTAAGCCTCTATTTAGTAATTCTTCAACTTGAATCTGGATTTCTTTTTGCTCTATTTGATTGTGCCTATATGGTGCTTTGCAAGGTGGTTGTGTGCCAGGAATTAGATCAATCTTATGGTCTTCTGGACGTGAAGGAGGTAAACCTGGTGGTAGGTCTTCTGCAAAACAATCCTTAAAATATGCAAGAAATTCATTATGCCTAGGGTGCATATGATTTTCCTTTGCATGCAATTCATTCACCCAAATGAGATATGATTTAGTATTCTTGCGTAGTGCACATTTTGCTTGAGTATGCGAAAGCAGTGGAAAAATATGAGATGCATGCATACCATATAATGTAATAGATTTTCCTTGAAAATTAATATTCATTGTGTGTGTGGAATAATCTATATTTGGATTATGCTGGTGTCTCCATGGCATTCCTAGAATAATGTCGCTTGACTGTAATGGGACAACTAAGAAATTTCTTCTTTCAATATATGAACCAATTTGAATTTCTAAATCTTGAACTTCTTGTGTGCCATTGTACCTAGTGCCTAAAAATGCAGCTTTTATGCGATAATGCATAGGTACTGTATGCAATTTCAATTCCTTTACCAATTTTGCTGAAATAAAGTCATGGGTACTTCCGTCATCATGCAATATAATTCTTTCTTTTCCATGCACCATACATTTCATAGTCAACAATGAATGTGAAGTAGGAATACCTGGTAAAGTGTCGGAAGTAGTAGTAATATCATCCTCTTCTTCAGTGAAATCCGGCATATCCTCATGCTCGTCTTCGTCCATGGCTCCAAAGTAGTTGATATGTGCTGATGGCTTCTTTGAATGACAATTTGCTGCGAGATGCCCTGGCTGGTGACACTTGTAGCATACTATTGGCTTGGCTTTGGTTACATTATTTGTAATGGCTGGAAATCTGGGTACATTTGGATTTGCTTGTGGAATAGGCTTTGGATTGACAGTGGATGGTAATGCAGGTGGTTTAGGCCAATTCTTGCGGAAAGATGGTGATGAGAAATGACCTGGATTAAACCTTCTGAAATTGGAATTGAATTGTTTAGATCCATAATTACCGTTGGCTTGGAATTGCTGTGGTCGTCGATCTCTTCCGCGTAACTTATCTTCAATGTCGTGAGCTAAGGAGATGGCGTCTTCAAGGGTAGCAGGCTTGAACATGTTCACTTCAGCGTAGTAATGTCCAAGAAGTCCAGACATATACTTCTGCTTATGTGTCGTCTCTGGTACGCCTTCGAGCATGCGTAGCTGTAGGAGTGCATTCCAAAAACACTCTGTATATTGTGGGATAGGCTCACGATCTCGCTGTTGAAGTAGATCCCATTGTTTGATAGCCTTCTCATGAAATTGCGGTGGAAGGAAATTTTGCATGAACTTCTTGAAATCTTCCCAAGTAGCAGGACACTCTATGCTCTTGCGGACTACAATCCACCAAAGTGATGCTCTATCTATCATATGATTAGTAACACACTTGATTTTATCTTTTTCGGGATAAGTTTCCTAATGGAAATAGTCATCAAACTGGCTAATGAATGATAAAACAGTCTTTCCTTCTCTTATGCCATTGAAAGTGCGGAACTTGAAACTTCGTTTACTTATCTTGGATTCCTTGCGAATGGTTTGTGCTTCAAGAGTGGCGTCGATGGTACGTCGAATCAAATCTTCAGCTTGAGGTTCTTCTTTGTCGGTGGACGCTCTTTGAAGTTTTGTCAATTGCGCTTGCAATGCTTGCCTAGCCCTTCGCTCTTCTTCCAATTGTAGCATGATTAGATCTAGCTTTTGTTCCATGGTAGGCTCAGGTAGGTCGTCTTCAGCCATAGGATCATCCATGTGTGGGGTAGTCATCCTGCAAAACTCAACAAACCTTTCTCACTCAAAATCAGGTTAGCGGGATGAGCGTAGCTCAAATTTGGGGTTACAAGGCTATGTATTTTTGGGTATTTCTTTGTATATTTTTAGAAATTCTGCAATATTTCTATATCCATTTGCTGAAAGTACTTCAACGAACTTGCAGATAGGTAGAACAGCTTGCTGCGAACAACTTTCTAGTTCAGAGTTTTTGCATACGAACAAGTCTTCTAGGAGTTTTAAGCACTAGTCTGTTCTGATTTAGTCTGACTTGCAGAGTTGCAGACTTAGTAGACTTGCAGAGTTGTTGACTTGCTGAACTTAGGCCGACTTGCAGAACTTGCAGAACTTGATTACCGTCGACTTGCGGAACTTAACTTCAGAAGTGCGGGACCCGGAGTTTGCCAACTTATCTGCCCTGTGTAACTTGCAGAAAGCCTTAAGCTTTAGTGATTTAGCTTAAGCTTATGAAGCTTAATGGTGGACTAAACAGGCAGCGTCGATTTCGTGAGGGGGGGGGCTGTTTTTTCATCGCGCGGAAATTTCGGGACCATCTTCTGATACTTCGAAGTCCTAACCTTAATTTATTACGAGTGCGCACTCTAAACTCATAAACGTTTATTAATTTAATATGCATTTTGCGGAATCACCCGCTATGGAATCACCCATGTACACACTAAATTAATAAAACGCCCGAAAAGGACAGGCGTCCCCATCAACTTCTCGCACAAAGAATCCTCTTTGCGTATGAGCCCTGGTCATCTAAGTTTACGGAATCCACCGTAAAACCTCACGGAATCCACCGTGGAATATGCCTCCTGGCATCAGGTTTAATAAGATTCGGGATTTAGAAATGATTTAGGTACGGAAGAAGAGTTCAAGCTTTTTCACTATGTACTTAGCATACATGAATGGAAGAAATAAGTCTATCTTGATTACATCAAATGCCTCTAGATACATACATCATATCATAAAGGATATTTGCAGATTCTCAATTCAATTATGAATGCCAAATGTAAGATCTAATGGCATTTATTTCAAGTACATAGATGGATTTCAACCCTTTGGAACAAGTATATTGTTGATAGATTCAAATGCATCTAAGATTTGGGCCAAAGATACATGAAATGAATTGAAGAAGCATAATTTTAGCTTCAGCCTTGTTTTAAAACAAAAAATTCCAGCCCATAACCAAGTTCAAAATGAGTGCATAAGCTCAAGAAGAAGCACTTCTGATCATTCATGAACAATGTCCTGAAGAAAAGAGGTAATTTTCTTTCATTACAACCACATAAATCCCATGTTTGCTCATAAAAAATGGACCATAACAATGGGCTGCCCTGTTTATGACTAGATATTTCAGCCCATAACAGCCCATATGTCTTGAATATCCTCACCCTTTGCTTGCCCCAAAGTCACTCAAGTACTTGGGTACAAGTCGGGCTTCATTGGACCAAGAATAAGGTAGACAAAATGAGAGAAGTCGTGTATAAGAGCAGGCTGGCTACTTTTCTCTCAGATTTCCCTCTTTTATAGACTGTTTGAGCATGCATTTTCGTCAGACCAAAGAGGCAAAGAAGTGGAGCTCTCACCAAGTTTACATCTTCAGTAGTTGGGTCTGTTGATCTTCAGTTTGCATGCTCCAAATCATGCACCATAGCTCCAGCTCTCTCCAATTTGCTTCAGATTGCACAGCCCGCATTTTGTGCTGAAAAATGCGGGCTGCTCCCTGCTCAGTCCCTGGTCACTTTTTGACCTACCCAGGTCACTTGCTGGTCACTTAAGTCTTTTACTCCAGGTCCCATGTGGACCTAGTGGACTTTTGGTATTCTTCTTGGGTTCTGACCATATTTTGGTACCTGAATTAATGTGATTTATTCTGCAGACTATCAATTACTTCTAATGACCAAGTTGTAGGTTCCCATAGACTTATTTTTCATAAATATACACGGTATAACTGAAAATTGTTTCCTAAATACAAAAGAACTTGTGTAACTAAGGTGGTTATTGAATAACAATGTATGAATTTTGTATGCAAATTTCTCATATAACTTCCAATGAAGCTCTTCTGTGTTCATAAGAATCCCATGATTTATATTATGAACAGTAAACTCTTTGACAACATTTAAGTGAGCCACTAGCCACACCCCATTCAAATTAGTTGATGGGGAGGAGTGCATGCCTTTAGAAATTGAGTTGAAGACCATAAGATTCATAATCAATCATTCTTTGGGTGATGAAGATGCTCTATTTGAGTGTTCTACGACTATAGCCCACTTGGATGAGCTCAAATTGTAGAGTTTGTTGCACCAGGAAGTGGCTAAGTGTAGAATGAAGCGGTTGCATAATCTAAAAGTGAATAAATATACATTTAAGAAATGACAGTTAGTTCTATACTATGATGCACGTAGGGAGCTATTTCCAAGAAAGCTAGAGCCCAAATGGGATGATCCTTATAGGATTTTCAAGATCGGGAAGAATAAATCCACAACATTATTAGCAAATCTTGAGGGTGTGGAGTTTAAGAATAAGGTTAATCTTAATAAGATTAAACCTTATTATTTTTTACTGTCCTAATGACATCAGTTCCTTACAAGTCTATGCGTGATTGATTAGACATCTCCAAGGAAACTGTGATAGAGGTTGATGGGTCAACTGATCCCTTATTTGGAGCACCCATACTTAGAGCAACGATATCATTAGGGAAAGCTCATGTAGTGGAGTAAAGGATATAAAGTGATTGAGTAAGAAGATGGGACCTTTGTTTAGGAGATCAAGGTATTCTATCATCACTGTTTGTAGATTTAAACGAGCATCCCTATAGTGTTTAATGAAGAAGGTGGGATGGAGCCATCAATTCATCCTCTTAATATGTTGAATTTTGACTATCATAATTAAAAATAGGGGAGTTCTCGATGGCTGGCTATGTAAACCCATTGTGGAAGTACACATTATACTTTTATGGGGTGTCTAGGAGTCCTAATAAAAAAGGGAATGTTGGAGTAGTTATCCAAGATTTCCGACGTAGATTTACAATCAAATTAGTTGCTTATCTTAGGGTAGGATTCACTAACAACATGGCTGAGTATAAAGCCCTGATTATGGGACTCAATGTTGCTATAAAAGGTGGTATTCAGCAGTTGTTAGTAAAAAGGGATTCCCAGGTGATCTTAAAATAACTCAATGAGCCATATATAGTCCGGAATCCTATCCTTCATAAGTATCATTGAACTGCTATAACCCTACTTGATGAATTTGAGAGCGTATCTCTTTAGTTGATTCCCCATTATTGGAAACAATTTGTAGATTCGCTACCCAATTTGTCTTATGAGGAGGATCTCTTCTTCAACTGTGATCCTAGTCCGGGTGTTGTTATTGATAATGAGACAGGACACCTGGTTTTTTGTGGGGAATTTATCAGACCATGCGTTATATGGCAGGTGATAGTTGATATGGGTAATGTGAACTAGCCGAGACCCATCTACCACTATTATCATGGACCCATAGATTGGTGAAATGACATGTTATGCATATGCCTCTTGCTGTATATGCAGGAGGTATGGGTCATAACTTGATGCATTTATTTTAGGGCTAAGAGCCCTATTTTTTCCCTTGGAATAGAGCATATTTTCGTATATCTACCTTCTTCCAAGGAGGGATCTATATGAGCTAGTTTTCCTGATTTCTTTAGACCAAGAGGGCCAGTTGCTTGGAGGTTTTAATGATCAATTTCTTTAGGCCAAGAGGGCCAGTGAGTTTTGTAGTTTGCTGGTTGATTTCTTTAGGCCAAGTGGGCCAGTTACTTTTGTTGCGTCATGTTTGATTCCTTTAGGCCAAGAGGGCCCTATGTCTATTTGGTGCAGGTACGTTTAATGGTTTGTTGTTGTAGTGATTGCATCATACAGGTTGACGAAGTTACTAGAGGGAGCCTTTGCTGCCGAGAAGCTTCTTATGGCCATTCCAGGTGGTTTTGTCCCATGGTCAAGTCTTTTCCCCAAAGTAGTTAATGATATATATGTGTGTGATGGTTACTTTCTTTTGGTTGTTGGGGACTAAGGATCTAGGCATGAAGTCCTAGATTTAGGTTATGTATGTTTGTGGGAGGTCTGAGTAGTCATTGCCTCCTATAAAGGCATTGTCAGGCATTGAGAGACTTGTTTTTGAAGGAGGTTCTAGTGACCCTATTCTGCTAACTTGCTAGGCGGTTGTTCTAGGAGTTTTTGTTAGTTGTGATTCAGTTAGAGAAGCCTACTAAAAACACCCAAAAGGGAAAACCCTAAATATTTGAAAGAAAATATATGAATATATGGAGGTGTGTAAAAAGAGGTTCTAACCCCTAAAACCATAAAATAGAAAAGAAAGAAAAATCCTTGAGTAGTTGTTTATCGCCTTGCAAAGACTTGGTAGGTTCTTGGGGGACGAGTTAGACCCGGGGCCAATGCCTTGTCTTCCTAGGGGTGGCATCTAGTTGGAAAAATAAAAATAAAAGAAGGTTGAAGTGAAAATAAAAGTGAGCATTAGAAAAGGATTAAGTGTCGCCTTGCAAGGGTTTGGTAGGTTCTTGGGTACCAAGACAGGACTTGCGGTCGATGTCTTGTTCTCCTTGGGTCACTACACTCAGCTCCCTCCTTTTTACACACCCGAGTATGGAAAATGAGAGGCTAAAGAACCAATGTGCTAAAATATAATATTTCTTGATCAAGCTATAGGATTCCTTGTCTAGTAGGAGCTCCTGGTTGAGTTGTCCTTAATTAGGTAGGTAGTTCAAGCCACCATTTAGGATGACCTCTTTGATTGTTCTTTTTAGCTTGGTTGTGTTAGAACAATTGGTTAGTGACTTGCTTTAGGCTTTCTGTCAGATTATGCTAGGCCTACTCCTCATGGATTTCATGCCTTGGTTTTGTCAAGGGGTAGGGTGATAGTTGTGATGTGTTTTGATGCCTATCTCTTTTGTATCAGCTTGATGCTCTTTATGATTGTATATGTGCAAATCTGTTCATGGGATTCAACGGGCTAAGTCGCCCTATCCCGTGCTTGCCAATGACAAATGATTTTTTATGCTGAGAAGTGCTTAAAAATAGCCAAAACTTTTGAATTTCATGGAAAAAATAGACTACGTCGAAGGGAGTAGCTGCAAATCAGAGCTGCAATCAGTACGATTTTAAGTGGCAATGCCCAAAAGTGCTTTAAAGCCCCAACGAGTGGCGGTTGGGGAATTTTCATAAATTTTTGGTAGGTTAGACAGGACTTTTGGAGAAGTCCGACAGTGGGGGACTTTGAGAAAAATGCCCATGAATTTTCAGACCTTGATTCAGATACCAGACACAGGAGATAGGCCGAACGGGAGAGCAAGGCCAAAGTGGCCAATTGGAAATAGACTTAAGAGGTCCCAAAGGATGTGATCTTTGTGGGCTCCCTTTGGGGCCCCCAACCAAACTTGATTTTTTTTGGGGGGCATTTTTTTCGATTGTTGATCAGGAAGAAGGCGCCATGAAGAGCACGTTGATTTATGTGGGAGAGGGGCTATGGTGGCTGCAAACAATCCCCCCAACTTATCAAATGCATGATCTACATTGTTCCTACGCTTCCTATCACTTGTCTCAGCTCCTCCATTGGCTGCCTAGTTGCTAAGATACAAATTTAGTCTTTCTTTCTCCTTCCCTCTCTATCCCCTTAAGAGGCAGTTTATGCCCACGAAGAAGATTGAAGATCGATTGAGGACTGCTTGTTCACCATGGTACTGGATCACTCCCGTATTGGTGGAGGGCTAGAGTTGGCTATTTAAAGGTGGCCTCAGCCTTGAATGAGGGCTGATCTATGGTCCCACATCAGATTTTAAAACCTGCAAAGACGAAAAAAATTGGTAATTCTATTTTACAAAGGAAAATTGCTTGTTTTTTACATTTGATTGAGCCAATGTTGTTCTTATGGAGTGAAAATTGATAGACATACTATTTACTATTTTTGCTATTCTAGCATGATGAAAAAATCATAAAACATAAAGTCAAAATGCTGAAAATAATTTTTAGAAACCTGTAAAACACGGTTTT
The DNA here is from genome assembly GCF_053477565.2 of Lygodium microphyllum. NCBI lineage: Eukaryota > Viridiplantae > Streptophyta > Polypodiopsida > Schizaeales > Lygodiaceae > Lygodium > Lygodium microphyllum. The sequence goes on along the minus strand of NW_028229515.1, from coordinate 3,453,860 downwards.
TATGAGAAAAATGAGTTTTTGGGTGAGATAAACTAATACACATGGGATAAAATGCCAATAAAATCCATATTTCTGCTCTTCTAAGAATCAAGAGCCACATTTTTTAAAATATATCAATTTTTTTATTGGAAAAATAGAGAAAAATAGAGGAAAGTGGGGGAAAATAAGAGGAGAAGTAGTAATATGCTTTAGAAAATTACGAAAAAATATAATAAGTGGTTGTGGATGTATGGTGGGGCAAAGCATGAGGTTTGGCCTTAGTTTGCCCTATCTTTTTGTTACACTGTATGATTTATTGCTCTTTATACACTAAATCATGACAAAACAACCTCTATACACCTATGCAACGAAGCAAAACTTAAACAGTGAGGGGGAGTAGGATTTCGTGCAACACTTTGAGTGCTAAAATAATACAAATTTTGATTGGTTTTTTCTATGCATATCATTTAGGAAATGGCCTATTTGGAAATAAGGAATCTAGTAGCACAAGGTTCACCTTTGTACTAGATTTTTACAACGAAGCATATACGTATTGGTGGGAATTCATGAAAAGAATTTTTTCGCACTGGCACATAGGCTGATTTCAAAACATAATTGGTTGTGCACAATGACACATCCACTATTGCATTGATCATACATGTGGTATCAACTCTTGGAAATTCATAGCAATTGCTTTAATTATAGTTGACCCACGTTTGAGAGGGTGAGATTTCCCTTGCCGTACGTTAGCTATTCGTTTCTTGGGGAAAATTATTGGTGAGAAATATGGTATCTCCTAGATCTCACTGAAAAGAGAGAAGTTTTGTGCGAATGTATTTATATGTAAAAGCAGCACATTGAGGGGCCAATCCCCAAGATGTAGGAGAGCTATAGTGGGGCAACGACAATTAGCCGGTGGGGTGCCTCTTGTGTCTATGATACGTGGCACTTGTTTTCAATATGTGTGGGATACCCCTTTGAGGGATTTTGGGGAAGGTGTCGTTGGATTCTTATCCATCTACAAATGCAATATTAAAAGTATCTAGTGTGCATCTAGTTATTACAGATGATCTTGGACCGCGAGGCCATGTGGTGGTGGAGGTGTCTATTGTGTGCATGAGGTCTGGCTAGTGCCATAGCCAATGTTGGCCCATTTTTGGCCCCGTCATGGCTAGTTAAGTTTCAGCCTTTTTCTGGATTAAAGTTTTGAATACTGCAAGTTTGTGAGGCTCATTCACTTGACTAGGGAAGTTAATAGTATAAGTGATATCAAACTGGTAGATGAAAACATCTATATCCTCATGTGAGAGGATCCATAGAACTTTGGAAATGGGATGTTGGATTGGTGGGTCATTCTATTTAGAACTAAAACTTTGGGAGGCGGTATATGTTGGATAACATTTGTATGAAGAGAAGCAAATAAACAATCCGCTAGCATTAATGGAGTTGTAGGAGCAATTAGTGAGAGTGTGGATTCACTTCCATTCCTAGGAGTGGAGTTGAGGGGATTGTTGTACTTGAAATGTATCATTGTTGAAGATAGAACAGCCTCAGGAGATAGATCCCTTTGGTGTTGATCAAACGAGAACCACCATGCCTAGCCAAGAGCCAAAATTGCAATGAACAAACCTTATGAATGCATATGCATTGAGCTTAGCATGTGGATGAACATTGATTGTGGTTGCTATGTGTAATCCAGTCTAAGCATCACCAATACAAGATAAAGTGCAATCATACTCAGAGTCGACACAAGTGGACATTGATATCACAGTCTATAATCAACATCAGGAATACTAGGACCAACATAATCAAAACAATGAAGATATAGTATACAAAAAAAACTTCCAAGTGTATATTGATATATAAAAAAACAATACAACAATCTTGATACAGAAGAATTTCTAATAATGGGTATATAGAAAAAATCACTCAAGGAACCACATCATTTCATGGATTTAGAAGCAAACAATCATACAAAAGGGTATGACAGTACTACTACCAATACTCATACCTTAGAACATACACAAGGGGAACAAATCTACTACTATTGTAGCACTCGAGATGCTAGTCAAAGGATTGATCAAAAGACCCAATAGACAATGAGTATACAGAGAAAAACCTAGAAGGATGAATAAATAGTCGAACCAAAATATTCAAACCCTTGGCTTGGGTAGGTCTCTCCTTTATATAGGTTACTGTCAACTATGATATTCTCTCCATCCATTTGCCATGCCAATGGTCATTAGTGTTGTTGTACCCATCCTCGAGGAAATTACTATATGTATATCCTCTACATCATGTGCATTCAAAGCCTATTTATAAATATCCTTATTTGTGAATTTTTTGTGAAAACAATATAGCCCTTTTCTATTCAATCTATAAATAACCCCTAAATTATATTATACCCTTTTGCATGTAAAAAAAGTATAAAAATGATATTTTTAAAATACCTTAATTTGAACCCACCTCATGCACATATATATTCATGAGTAACTTACCCGAATACCCATCTTTGCATTAATGCGCCGCTAGTTTCCTACTTTAAATGCCACTAATTGCTACCACCCTTAATAATGGGAGTTGAAGAAAGCTTGGAGAATAAAGAGGAAATCCTAATTCCTTGAAAACTAACCACACTTTTAGTCTTCTCTAGACCCTATGAGGCTCGCTTGATCCAAGAACCACCAAAAGTGGACTAAAGAAAGGTCATGACTACTAAAAATTGACAAGAAGATCACCATTTAGATCTCTTCTAAGAAACTCAAAAATGGTCACAATTTGTTGCAAAAGTCCATGACTAGTCATAGTTTTGAAATAACCAAACCCTATGATCAAGCCTTCAACTCCACTTACCTGTCTTTAATGTCTATAGCTAGATTATGACCAAAAAATGACATGTACAATTGGAATGCAGCCATACTTTGATACCAACGTAAGAAAGATAATTTCTCATGTGAACAAAAAATACACAAAATATGCCAAGATATTATAGAATAGCCATAACCAAAGTGGCCATACCTAATCATCATATTATCATATGGAAGAGATACAATGGGAAAAATTGCGGATGGCAATAAGATATCCACCTCTTGCAATGATGGAGAAAGGTATACACCCCTTTGCTATGGTGGGAGGTCCAAAACAAGAAATTATCATTAAGAGGAGATTTGATTAATAGAAAAAATATGTGTATATGCTACATTCTCAACCATTTATGCTCTTCCCTAAATCTTCTTTATTATAGTAAAGCAATCAATTCAATCATTCAAAATTTATTTGCAATAGCAATGGCAATAATAGAGATTACAAGTGTCCTCAAAGAAAGAGTTTACAACAGTTAAAGCATTGCAAGTAGTAGAGAACCAGTTGCAATTATTTGATGGCCATAGAATTTCTAAATACTAGTTATATGTTGCAAATATGGAGTTTTTGGAATATCATCACATAGGATGAGTCAATATTTCATTCAGATCTTAGCCTCTACCTCAAGACACACGTAATAGAGATGTGCACAAAAGATCCTAATTGAGATGAGTTTAAGAATGCAATGAAAGAATTCTTTTTCCTTGAAAATTTAGGCTTGATGATTTCATGATCTTTAAGAGAATGGGTTTAAAGTCCCAACAAAGGATTGCTAGCAATAAAGTTCCAATAATATTTTGAGCTTAGGTTTGACTAGTTGGATACTTTAGAACAACAAGTAACTCTCAAATGTTAGAAAGTAATATTATGTTTGTAGGTTATAGATCCCGCTTTTCTTCTACCTTTATCATCGAGACATTCCCAACCATGCCATGCCCATAATTTTCACCCTCCCTATCAATTCGTCCTACTCTGCCACTACCACCACTATCATAACCTAGTCCCAACCTAGCGCACATGCTACTAGAAGTTGCACAAGATGCATCTTCTCTGGAAGAAGAAGAATGTGCCATTAAAGAGTGACTCTTGTGGGTTCGAGTCCTCTATGCATGCCATATGTTAAAGCATAGAACGGCTTGATTTTTGGTGGCCCAAAATAGTATCAAGCATAGGTAGACAAGGCATCAATCAACTATGAACCATCAAGAGAAGAAGCTACCAATATGGAATCATCATCTGACTCAAGCTCCAAGGTATCTATCTCCTCAATTTTCATACTGGCCGACTTATTAGGAATAATGCTACGATCATTAGACTTATCATACACTTTGATCTTTCCTTTCTCCTTGCACCTATCATCACACATCTTATGGCACTATGGCCTAATATGAATATGCTTTCCACAATAATGATACATAAGAGAGGCCTTACAACCATGGGACTTACTACTAGAGTGCCCACAAGATTGAGATCTTTGTGAGTCTCTACCATGGCGATCATTACTGCTTTTACTATCATGTCTAGCCCTAATAGTACATGCATGAGAAGTACGGGCCACATCCATATTCTTTTTGTTAACCTGTTCATTCAAGAGTGCACCCTCTACATCCTACAATATCATCCCATCATCAGGAATATTTGCACATATAGAAGTAAAGAATGTGTCCCATGTTTGAAGATATGTAATCAACAAGAAAAATGGAGGAATATTGTCCTTAAATTCAATTCCTTGCAAAGACAAGTGGCTAAAAATTAAATGAAACTCATTCAAGTGGATAGACATGCAGGTCCCCTCCATACAAAGGTCTATGAGTTTCTTCAACCAATACGTTTGAGAGGCATGATTTTTCTTATCATAGACATTACAAATCTTATCCCATAATTGCTAGGCAGTTTTTCCATCCAAGACAACATTATGATTGTAGATTTACATAACTCATCTAGTTCAGCCCAATCCTCTACATCAATGTGTTTAGGCTTAACACCCTCAAGTTGTGTAATCATCAATTTTTATAGAAGAACTTGCCAAATGTATGCCTTCTAATAGCTATAGTTGGTACCATCCAACATGTCAATGTTGAATACATAGCACTATCATTTGACTCGCTAGCCATAATAGAGTAAATGAAAGCATAGTCCAAGACTAATAGGTTGCTATAAATAATACCAAAACATGCCCAAAATGATAGCCAAATCAAGGGCTAAGCAAGAGAAAGTGTTAGAAGGATGAACTATCCACTAATTGTAGTCAAGTAATTGCCAAATCCAAGTGACTACCCTCAAATAGAATACATAAAATTGAAATAAAAAGCTATTGTAATAAAGTATAGTAGTATTCCAATGACCAATTGTGAGCAATCAGGAAAGAAAAACTAGGAACAACTGACATTAAGAGTTATCACAAATGCAGTGTGTTAGTAAGTAGACATGTAGTAGGTATAGGCATTATGCATATAGAAGATATCAATGTAAAGAGAAGAGAACTACCAAGTGCATAACCCACTGACCAAAGCTTAATACAGAACCTAGAAGTATATAAATATCACTAACAATACACTAACAGATATAAGTACCATGTCCAAAGTAAGTGATCAAATCAGCCCATTGTAGGGTAATTACATCCAATACATATCAAGCGAGAATGTATATGAAGTAAGTGTCTTATAGTCTAAAGGAAAGCAAGCTCAAGCTTAACTGCATAAATCAAAAGCTCTATGCAATATCCAAAGTGGCATAGGTAACTCCCACTAGAAAAAAATCAAATGCCAAATGAGCAATGAAAGCTCAAAACATCAAGTACATGACATCCAAGTATCCAAGATACATGAAACATAAGATAGGAGCATAAAATCCAATATATTCTTCAAGCCTCTAACTATGTAATCCATTGAAATAACCAAGGCATGTAATCATAGCTAAGATCAATGTAATGGAGCCTAAATTCTAGCCCAAAAACATATCAGGAAGTATACATAACAACTGAAGTGGTAGTACATCCATAATGACCATTATGCATAAGCTTTTCACTAATAAATTCTTATTACTTTGTTATTGCAACATTGAAATGGCAGTGAAATTTGAGCTATTTCAATCTCAAATCAGTCCCAAAAGAATAACTATACTATCGAGGTACCACAATAGCATCTCTGATTCATCAAACATGGATTATGAAATTTTTTGTTTGTTATCCAAACCAGAACTATTTTATTCTATGTGAAATAAAGAATAGAAAACTACATGAAATCAACTCCATGAGTACTCAAATATATAGCTGTCATAATGCTCTTCATTTGTAGCTATAGAACAGCTAAATCCAATACTATATGCAAAAGTTATGGCCAAAATACAATAGTGCTATCAAGCTATCATAATGTCTATGACTTCTACAACATGCTCAGTAACCACTCAAAATGGATAAAATGGTTGCTCCTTAGCCCAATAAGCACTTAATAAGGCTCAACTAAGCCTTGGAAAGCTCTCAACAAGTGTGGAGTAAGTGGAAATAAGCCAGAAGAAGGAAATAATCAATGCATATCTCAAAAGGAAGAAACTATGGTTGCTTGCCATGAAACCTTGAGCTGAAGCTTTGAATCCAACTTGAAAAAAAGGATGAAGAAGATACTCAAATGGTTTATTGTGATACCAACTAAAAGGTAAAGTTCTTATGGGAGCACACAAGCAAAAGCAAGACCAAAGTAAGAGCTATGGCAAATGGAGCAAGAGAGAAAACGAGAGAGACATAGATGTGGGATCTCCAATGGTCACAATGTATGACTAGGCTTCCCTTATTCAAATGTCACTAAAAGAATAAAGAATGAAATGACACTGATGGGTGCCTACTACAGGAAATAAATAGATATTCATGTATTGTCAATGTAATGAATACACGGGTAGTTAGGTAGATGCACCTTTACTCTTAACAAATTTGTTCCAAAAAGTAGCAATCTTTGGACAAATGTTTGAAGACATAAATCATCTGAATCAAGCCACATGCACTTAAACTCTTTACTTATAGCACTTCAACCTTGTAAAGCCTATGTATTTAGTAGTAAAATCTCTTTCTTGAACTCTCAAATCTATCATAACATGTATACTATGAGTCGGTAAGATCTCTTCAAGTGATACCCTACCTTTACCTTGTCTTTCTCCTCTAATTTTTCTTCCAAAAAGCATGAGTTTACAATGTCCAAAGTATAAGATTTTCCTCATGTTATGATCTATTGTGTTCAATGTGAAAAGCATCACAATTTATAAGCGCTGCCTTGGAGAACTTGGACACCACTATCCTACTTCATCTTGGGTATTGTACACTTTAAATTTCTTGCTAGACATTGCAATTGGACTTTACCATTTAAGTTTTTAATATTGGTACTTAACTTTGGTTAGTTCTCTTATTTGACATGTCAATTGAGACTTAAACTCTTGTCATACGCTAACATACACTTGATAGGTTATGTCTATGCACATGCATGAGATCCTATAAGTTTAATCAACCCATATGTTTTCACTCTATAGACATAGAATGTCTCAACATCCACCCCCTCTTAACCTACAGATCCTCTAGCATGTGCCCCTATTATTCATCATCATCTCCAAGCTCAACTTCTAGCTCATTAATGGGCTCCTCTTTTGCTTCAAGGTCTTCATTATTCATTATTTGCAACTTTTTCTTGTTTTTTATCTACAATGATATCTTGTGGTGTGTCATCCATCAAATATTTCATTTCATATTCTTTTGCTTCTCTCCTTTTGAACAATTTGATCCTCTTAGTTGCTATGGATATCCTCAAGTTTGTCCCATCTAACTTTCCCAAGGAATATGTTGCATTGTCATAAGCATGATTTATTATATGTAGTCAAAACCACCTCTTTGACACATTTTTATAGTGCTATGTTAGTTCTCAAGGCTATTGTCATATACTAAAACCCAATCTCCTACTTCACTTACTCTAGGCCTCAACATGTGTCTGTTATCATATCTCTCCTTATTTTGTAAACTTGTCTCTTTGAATCTCTTCACTGCTCTCTGAACATCTTCAAGTCTTCTCTCAAGCTATTGAATTCCTAAGGCAAAAATATATTCTCTAATCATGTAATCCTACCATGGTAGAATGCTCCAAGTAACAACACTAATCTATATGGGCATCATTGGCTTTTGTCCATCCAAAAGTTCTCATGGCATATACATGATAGTCACACTATGTGTGGTTTGATCTCTCTATAGAGCACAAGGTAACAACCACAATCACTTTGTAAATTTTTGTTAACCCAATTTATGAAGATGCAACCATGTATGAAGGTGTAACTAAGGAATGTGTAGGAGAAGGTAGAATAAAATTTGATAATTTAGAATAGGTGAACGAAAAGTGAAAAAAAGAGAAACACAATAACAGCTTGCAATTTTTCAAAATTTTCAAATTATTTGGTTTTATATTTGTACAAGACCACCAAGCTCGCTCCCATGCAAATTGTTTCAATTAATCTCTATCAAACTAATTAGGATACTAGTAAAAGAATGTAAATGGTATATACTAGTGAGAGAAGGACAGTCTAGGCACTCTTACAGGCAAGTCAATGCAAAACATGCGTTCAAGGCCTATTATAAATATCATTATCTGTGAATTTTTCTTGAATTAAAAAAACCCTTTTGTATTTAATTTGTAAATAAACCCTTGTATTACACCCTTCTGTATGTAAAAAATGGTATTTTAAAAATACCTTATTTTGAACCCATGTGATGCAGACATGTATTCATGAGTAACTTACCCGAGGAGAGTTGGAGTTGTGAAAAATCAGAGTTTGTGGCAAGAAGAATGTGCACAAGAGGGAGAAGAGAGCTCAAAGTACAGAACAAAATCTTGCTTGCTAAGTTGCTTAGAGTACCACTTGGGTATACTCTCTCTTCTACTTGATAGTGACCCATAGGCTATTCATATAGACTTTTCCAAGCTAGGGTTAGGGTTTCCCCTGCCCCTTACGGCCATTCACATGCATCTACCCTCATAGACCCTTGCTTAGGGTGAATTCCCATTCCTATATTCTAACACCCCCCCTCAATGCGAGGGTGGCATTGCATCACAAAACATGTTAAAGTTCCCCCCTCAATCAAATGGGATGCCTTTCTAAATCACGCTACAAGGATATTCATAGGTAGAGGATATTACAATACTCAAAAGAGTTTGTCATCTATGGATTGGGAGGCAAAGTTGGCCTCCAATTCTTTAGGTATTTTTGGAACATTGGGACACTTACTGGTGATATGCCTGATCTTTTTGTATTTGTTGCACTTCATTTTGTCAGGATATTTCTTCCAGCAATTGCTTACAATATGCCCTTTTTTGTGACAGAAGGAGCACTTAGTAGAAGTGGTATGGACTAACACTTGCTCACGGGAAGTAAATGTTGAAGTCCCTTGAGTATGGTTTCTCTTCTCTTCATCTAGGCATGACTAGATGGTACTTGCCAAGGGTGGGTTCGGGATACTAGTTAGGGTAGTCACAAGGGTTGGAAAAACCTTCTTTATAGACTTTAGAAGGATGGCAATGGCATCTTCACCATGAATGGGTGCTTGAACAGAGGCTAGCTATGGCATAAGCCCCTTCATATGTGAAATAAACTTGCTTAGATATTCTCCCTATTTGTAATCCAAGCTAAAAAACATCATCTTTAGAAAGATCTTGGAGTTTTTCCATGTAGCACTGTAGAGCCTTTCAAGTTCATTCCACTTATCCTTGGCAATGGAGAGTTGGTCAGTATGATGAATTAAAGATTCATATAAATGAAGCATGATGATGGCCTGAGCCCTTTCATCATCTTCTACATCAAGAGGATTGGATGGGTCAGTAACTTTGGTCCCTTTTATGAAGGGCTAGTAGTCTCTTTCCATCATTTTGTATTTTACCAGGGCTTGCCAAGGATGGAAATGTTTTCCATTAACTTGCAAATTTGAGGACTTACATCTGCATAGGCCATGGCCATTATAGGAAGGTCTTATATATTGCCTTAAGAAATGGCACTGTCTAGTCCTTTACATGTGGCCAAGTACAAACCAAATAGCAGAACTGATAGCCCTACAAATGATAACCAACTTTAAAACTATAGAGTTGAAAACGGTTGGAAATCATACATATGCAATATCTCAAGATAGGATTTAGGAGGTCTTGTTCTTTGAAAAACCCTTGATTTAAGCTTTACTATTTTCCTAGGCTTCAACGAGGTGAGCTTGGACTTTAGGCTCTTCCTAATAATGTGGCCTACTAGAGGAGTTTTTGGTGGAGCACGGCTTATCAATCAATTCTATGCTATGGGATGAATCAGAGAAGAGTACAATAACACTCATATCTCTAATTTACCAGCAACAAGCTAATATTGGGATATGGTCTATGTGTTTATCAATGTACACATGGCCTTACAACCAAGCAAGAAGAGGTTAATGACACAAGGCACTTCATGGATTTAATTTTCTGATAAAAACACTAAATTGAGTAAATATCCAGCTAGCAACATGATTGCAAAATGCAACATTAGTGCTTACAAGCACTCATCTCAAAGTTTATGCCACTTAAGATGTGGAATGTGGGTTGTTTGATGAATTAAGGAGGTCCATCGATGGTAAGAGACTTTGAAATAGAGCTTTCAAATCTTTAGCTAACTTTGGAGAAGATCAATTAGTGATTAGCATCATTGTTAGTGATAGTATAAGTAGCGTGAAAAAATTGAAATGTGAAGAAAGCTTGAGGTTTTGCCATGGTTGCTAGGAAACAGGCAGTTAGGGTTTGCTTCATAGCAAACAATAAAGGGAGAATTTCTTGAAACCCTCTTAGAGGGAGTTGGCCCACTAGGAGAATATCTTGAAACCCTCTTAGAGGGAGTTGGCCCACTAGGGGGGACTATGAAATCCCTATGGTGGATGGGAGGCTTGCTCTTTCTATAAGTCACAATGAGCTTTGGGAGATGTCACCCTACAAAACTACACTGTTTTCATGATTTGTGCAATGCTGCCCTCCACAACGCTATATGTTGCCCTCTGATGTGCCATTCTAGGTCGCCTTGATCTGAGGAAGAGTTCCTTAGAAGAACCCTTGAGCTAAAACCTCCTCCTTTGTTCTCTCCAAGTCCTCCAAGGTCAGAAGGTCAAGGTTTGGCTATGGAGGTAAGAAGGAAAAGATGAAAATGATTGTGCACTTAATGAATCAAGTATATGTCTTTATAGCTTTCGAGCTTCTCCACTCTCCTCACTATGCTTATGGGTTACAAGTCTCCTCATCCTGCAACAAAACTCATTTGACCTATTTTCCAACACCCCCCTCAAATGATGAATTCCTACACTTGTTGGCTATTGTCCCCCTGCATGGTAACATGGCCTGGGAGACTAGCTGATGGGTAGCCTAGTCAAGTCAAGCTTGAAATTTTACATTTTTGGTAAGGGTTTTTTCCAATACAAATCCACTAAAGGAAACATAGAGATCCACTATGGGAACAAATTCCTTAGAACAATCTGTCAGAGTTGTTCATGGTAGCCAAAGCATCTTCTTCTTCTTCTTCATTCATGAATTGGCTTTGGTGTTGGCCAGGTCTGCATTTGTTGTGCTCTTTTCTTGTGAATCACTAGCTATATGGCCAATCTTACCCCAATAATGACATATCATCCCACTTTTGTTGTCAGTGTTGAATCCTTGACCTCTTCCTTTGGGTCTAACATCTCCTTTGGTATATAAGAGATTTTCCCTAGATGATGGAATACTATCTTTTGCATTCTTGTTCTTCTGTTTGTTCTCTTCATCAAGGAGAGAGTACTCAATATCTTTGAGAAAGAGACTGGAAACATTACTTAGTATTGAAAAAAGGTTCTCATATGGTTCATGATTAACACTAGCAAGTAGCACTATTGCCTCATCCTCATCAATGTTCTTTTTAAGAGTTACTAGCTGAGTTTTAAGGCTCTTGAACTTATTGATGTGTACAGTCATAGATGAACTGTCTTTTACATCCAACTTATAAAACTGCATAAGTTATTTTACCTTTGAGTTCTTTGCTTGTGTACCAAAGATTTTGTCAAGTTCTTCCCATGCCTTCTTTGGATCCCCGATGCCATAAATATGATGTAATACATCATTGGATAGACCCCATGCAATAATACTTAGAGCTTTTTTGTTCATCTTCTTCCATGCCTTTGTTTTAGGCTGGTCTTCTACAGCATCTTCCTCTTTAGCATTGTCATCTGCATCATCTTCCTCAAAGAGATCCCAGAGGTCTTTCCTCATTAGATGGTACATGGTTTTCTCCTTCTAGGTGTGAAAGCCTTCACTATTAAACATTGTTATCTACTCCAGTTCAGTCATCGTAGAAGGAGATATTACCATGAGGACACTCGAGCAATGTCTGTCCTTTTTACAAGGAGATTGAGACTTAAAAGGAATTGGATCAATAAAAATTTAAAATCATTACAAAATAAGAATAGGGTTTTGAAGCAGCTGAAGATGAGTTACTCTTGAGTAAGCAAAAAACCCTTGAGTGCCAAGAAGCACTATTTGAGTATCAATAGATACTAGTTATGATGAGCTTGATTGTTGATTTGATTCTTCGAAATCTTCTTGAAGATTTCCCTTGCTGGAGAACATACAAATCAGAATGACATAGATTTCAACATGATAGGAAGAGTAAGTAAATGAGGTGAGAGAGAAAGCTTGGCTTGAGACAAGTTATGGCTGTTCTCTACTAGGGTTCTACATCCGTCTAATTTTCAGCTCGTATCTACATGATCAGTGGTTTATTTGCACCAAGAATCTATGAGAAGGTAGCTTATATGATACGCTAGGATATCCCCATGGTCACATAATGTTTTGCTTTTCTTGCTAGATAATCCAACGGTACGACCACTAACAAGCACAGATCTACAAACGATGACGAATTTCAGCAATGCATGTTGCTGCGATGGACAATGTTGGGATATATCATGCGTGACAGGTGCATCCTAACTAGAAGAATGTTTATCTAGAAGAAATCAGAGACAAATATGGTGTGTGGAGAGTGATCCAAGAGCTCCAAGGCAGGTAGGTGAAGGTTGGCTATGGCATATAGCAAAAAGAAGAAGTGTAACCTAAGAGATGAGATCAAATGCTTAAGCTAGACTGACTAGAGATTGTGAGGAGCTCATGGAGCTATGAGGAGAGCTAGATCATGCCCACGAAGGCTTTGATACCATGTGAAATAACATGGATCTTGAGCATGGTTGTAGCTATGGATGTTTGAATGGATTAACTAGAACCTTGATAACATAAACAAATGACACTAACTGCTCGATTGAATTAGGTTCCAAGATAGAATTCTTGGACTCATAAACACAATTTTGAGTAGGACATCACAATCACTCACAGTGAAGTACAAAGTACAATATCATTCCATTGTAAAGTGAACCAAGTGCTTGTCTTTATAGCTTTCCAGCTTCTCCACTCTCCTCATTGTGCTTATGAGATACAAGTCTCCTCATCCTGTAGCAAACCTCATTTGACCTATTTTCCAATAGAGAGCACCTAGAGGTAGAGGTTGTTCTTAGCACTCTCATGATCAATGGAATAGATACAAACACTATCATTACTATGGTAGGTTTTGACATATACCAAAATATTGTCTAAAAAAGCAAGTTGACATGAAATCAAAAGGTAGATAACATAGTAACTATGCATCCTTTAGCAATGCTACTAATAATTAGTCAAATAGGCGATTTGCTATGATACATGTATCAAAGGCTGATGAAAATTTGTATATTGACTTAGGTATCTCAAATTGTATGACCTTGCATAGAGAATGGTTTGATGAGATGAGTACAAGATCTCGTAGCCATGTAAGTACTAGCAATCATACACAACATGACATCAAGCATGTAGGTATTGTAACGCTAGTCATACATGATGGAAAGAAAAAGAGTTTGTATGATGTGTTGCATGTACTATCTATCACTAAAACTTTATTGTCTGTTGGACAATAAACTAGGATCTAGAAGTTAGATTTAATAGAGATAGATGTTTAATTGAAGAGTATGGAAATGCCTAAAAATTAATTACTAAAGGCAGAAGGGATGGCAAGATGTTTACCTTGAATGCTACTATTCTTGAGTTATAAGTAGATATGCTTGCTTATGACACTGGAGTAGTTAGAGATGTGAAAATTTGGCATAAGTGCATTAGTAAAAATAAACTGGCTAAAAACCATGCAATAGAAGGAGATTTTACTTGGTTTTCCAAAATTTAAGTATATGGAGTAAGGATATGTATACTTTGCTTGCTAGTTTGGGAAGCAACCAAGACTTCCGTTTGTTAAACATATTAGAAATAGTACTAGACTATGGAAGGTGGTGCATTTAGATGTCTGGGATCTAGGGCATAATGCATCCTTCAGTGCTGCAAGATAATATGTCTTGTTTATTGATGATTTCAACATATGTACTTGGTTGTATATTTTGAAATACAAGGATAAAGTGCTAACTGTTTTCAAAGATTTTAAACCACATACTTAAAAAGATGTTGGATGTTATATCTTATGATTGAGATTTGTCAAGGTGAGTATGTCTCTCATAAATTTGAGAGGTACTTGGCTAAATATGGCATTGACAAGGCAACTTACATGTAGTTATATACCACAAAAAAATGGTGTGGAAAAAGGGAAAAATAGGGTGTTTAGGGAAGTTGCAAGAGCCACGCTAAATGAGAAGAATTTATTAAATTATTATTGGGCTAAAGTAGTTAAAACTGCATTATATATCTTAAACCAAAACTCTACAACTGGTATTCAAGATCTTACACCATATGAGTAATTGTATGGACACAAACCATATATCAGCCATCTTAGATTCTTTGGATGGGCTATGCATATATGATAGAGAAGCCTACAAATGCTACAATCCAACTATCTGTGAGACATTGGTTAGTAATGTTGAGATGACAAGCTCAACACATGCGGACATTAATGATGGATTGCTTGATTAGATGGGTTCACACATCTACACTTAGCACGTCGGTGGTCATTATGAATCTCACATGGTCATTGACTCATTACTTATTATATTCAGGTTGTTACACCTATTTACAACTGGCATAGTTATAGCGCCAGTCAACTAGTGTAGTCGATTATGCATTGTTTGACTTAGTAGGCCACTTTTCTTTATGTTGTATCTTATCTATACTTTGTGTACATTGTAAAGTGTATGGAAGAAGAAGAATAAACCAGGAAGAAAACGTTTTTGCCTCCATCTCTCTTCTTGTCTCTTGAGTGAGCTTCTCCTTGTGCATTCTGTGTGTATTCGGTGTAGCATCTTGAGCAAGTCCCCCCACCACGTGATTCTTGACATGGTATTAGAGCTACACCACTGATTGAGGCTGGTTTTGAAGGCTAAGGCAAAGAAGAGGAGCCAAGGATTCGAGCAAGCAAGTAACAGGTAAGAAGCTCTTCCATTCTCTACTTCTTCTCTTGGACAGTGCCTGTGGAGACACCAGAAGCAGGGTAGAGCAAAAATCTTAGATTGCAATGAGATTTGGTGTGTGCGAAGAGCGTAGTGTATTCTGCAGATAAGCTCTTTAGGGAAATCCCGCTGCTATTTTGGCCATCCGAGGTCATTTCAGGCCCCATTTTAGACTTGCAAGGTTGCAGATAGCAGTTCGAGGTATCCTGCAATTTCAGCTGTGTCTGCTATATACAGGTGCACAGGTTACAGATTTCAGATCTATAAGTTCAAAGGTGTTTACCAGCGAATAAACATAAGGTTTATCTGCAAACTGGTTGTAGATTGCATGTATTGTTGAGTAGACATTGAAAAAGGTTGTCTAGTGTATTGATGTGCACTTCAGGTCGAGGGTTGCAGAAGATTTGCTTACTGTTTGACATTAGTTTTGTGATAATGGCACAGAACAGTGGAAACCCTATCATTGAGAAGCTCGACAAGAACAACTACCCTTCATGGAAGTTCCGTGTCATGAACTTCCTTATTGGAAAAGGCCTCTACGAGTTTGTTTCAGGTGAAGAAAAGAAGCTGGAGGTGAGTGATCCTCCAACTGTAGAAGAGACAAAGGCATGGAAGGAATGGAATGCAAAATACAAAAAGGTCATGTATTGGCTATCTGCAGTAATTGACAATAATATGTTGGGACATATTAGAAATGTAGAGAATTCATATGCAGCTTGGACCATACTTGAAAGTATGTTTTCCGTAAATACAAAGGCACAAAAGATTCAACTCATGAATACATTGAAGAAAGGGAAGATGTCTATCAATGTGTATGCATTGAAGGTAAGGAGCATTGCAGATGCCTTGGTAGCGATTGATGCAATGCCCGATGATGATGATTTGGTGTCCTCTACCTTGGGTGCACTTAACAATGAAAAGGCTTGGAAGTCTTTTGTAACTTCCATATATGTCAGAAAGCCATTTCTAGATTTTGATGAGTTGGTCTCCCTTATGATCACTGAAGAGATCAACATGTAGAGTGAGACATCTAAAAAAAGTGGTGAACAGGTCCAAGCTTTCTACTCTAGTTCAGGAAGGGGACGTGGCAGGTTCTCTTCAAGAGGCTGTGGTACAGGACGTGGTAGTAAAAAACCAACAAAACAGATTGAATCAGCAATTTGGTGATATGCAGGTTTCAGCAAGTCGTGGTAACTTTAGAGGCAGGGGAGCTTTAGAGGAAGAGATGGATGGCAGAATAAAGGTTCTAACAACTCTAGTATTGTGTGTCACTACTATGGCAAACAAGTCATATTGCAGCCCAATGTTATGCTAAGAAAGATGATATTCGCAATGGTAAGTTGTAGCAAGGAAACTATGCATCGTCTTCATGACAAAACAAAGACAAAAATGAGCGTCTGTTTGTTATGCAGCATATGATGAATGCTGTTACAAGAAAGGAAACACATGATGATATTTGGTATGTTGATTCAGGTGCATCCAATCATATGACCAGCCATACAAAATGGTTTGGAGAGATGTAGGATTTGCAAAATGCAAGTTATGTGCAGACGGGTGATGATTCATGCAACCCAATTTCACACATTGGAAAAGTTCCCTTGTCCTTGCATGATGGTAAGACCAAGAGTCTTTCAGATGTATTACATGTGCCATCTATTACAAAGAACTTGGTGTTAGTCGGTCAGATGGTAAAGTAAGGGTTGCAAGTCAGATTTAATGCAAAGGACTGCTTTGTAGAAGACTTCAATGACAAGTGCAGGTTAGTTGCAAAGGGAAGTAGAGTTGGACGTATGTTTACTCTGGATGCTGGAATTCCTACTATGAATGCTACTATGTATGCTAAAGGAAAAGGTATTGTTGCAGATATTGAAATTTGGCACAAATGCATTGGACATGCAAATGTAAAAAGGCTGAAATTAATGCAGTCCAAAGGGTTGGTTACAGGTTTACCTACATTTAGAGTTGCAAAATTTCATAAGGTATGTGCAGCATGTCAGTTTGGTAAGCAGGCAAGACAATCCTTTTCACATGACAGAGATGTAAGCAGAAATATCCTTGATGTTGTGCATACAGACATTTGGGGGCCTACACAAAATGTATCTCTTGGAGGCAGTTCATACTTTGTCACATTCATTGATGATTGTTCTAGAAAGCTCTGGGTATACTTTATGAAGGAAAAGAGTGAAGCGTTTGAGCACTTTAGAACTTTCAAGGCTGCAGTTGAAAGAGAAACAGGCTTGAAAGTAAAGTGCTTGAGGTCAGATGGAGGGGGAGAGTACATCTCAAATGAGTTTAGTGATTTTCTGAGGTCTCATGGGATAAAGAGACAATTCACATGCAGGTATACCCCACAACAAAATGGGGTTGCAAAAAGGAAAAACACGCATATTGCAGAAGTTACACACGCCTTGATGGTGGGGGCTGAAAAGAATATGCCTAAGCATTTTTGGTCTGAGGTTGTTCATACTGTTGTTTATATTATGAACAGAACTCCCACAACTGTAGTTCATGGTATGACTCCTGAAGAATGCTTTACTGGTAAGAAGCCTGATGTATCGCACTTGAAGGTATTTAGCTGTGTTGCATATGTTCATGTACCAAATGAGCTACGAAAGAAGCTTGATCCTAAGGCAAAAAAATGTGCCTTTATTGGATACTCTTTAGAGCAAAAAGGGTATCATTGTTATAACCATGTCACATGTAAGTTCAGAGTGAGCAGGGATGTCGTCTTTGATGAAATGAGCAGTTGGTATGCATCTAGTGGTGATGCATTGGATGATGATGATGATCGTGACACTCATGTGCAGTCTAAAAGCAAGAATCACGGACTCTTAGTGGACTAGAGACATCATCTGGTAGTCCTTGGTTTGGGAGACTAAGGAGTAGCTCTACATCTTTAGTTGCATCTAGTAGCACTACAGGTAAAGACAAAGGAAAGAATAAAGTGTCAGATGGCAGTGATGCAGTTCTTGATGGAGACTCCAGTGGCTCAGAGAGCTTGGATGATGAGCTTGGTATTCCTTCTGTCATGACACCAAGTGTATAGAGAGCTCATAGTAATGTAAAGGCTCCATTGAGTGATCCCGTGGTACGCGAATCTAGCAGGGTCAGATACCCTATTAAAAGATTTGGTTTTGAAGGTTATGCAGCCCACCATTATGCTTATATGATGAAACTAGTTGAGGATGTTGAACCTACTTGTTTTGAGGATTGTCAAGAATCGCGTGGTGGGGGGACTTGCTCAAGATGCTATGCCGAACACACACAGAATGCACAAGGAGAAGCTCACTCAAGAGACAAGAAGAGAGATGGAGGCCAAAGATGTTTTCTTGTTGGTTTCTTCTTCTTCTTCCACACACTTTACAATGTACACAAAGTATAGATAAGATACAACATAAAGGAAAGTGGCCTACTAAGTCAGACAATGCATAACCGACTACACTAGTCGATTGGCACTATAACTATGCCAGCTCTAAATAAGTGTAACAACCTGAATATAATAAGTAATGAGTCAATGGCCATGTGAGAGTCATAATGACCATGGACGTGCTAAGTGTAGATGTGTGGACCCATCTAACCAGGCGGTCCATCATCAATGTCCGCATGTGTTGAGCTTGTTATCTCAACACTCCCCCTCAAGCTCAACTGTGTCTCTGCAACTCCAAGTAAGCTTCGAAACTTTTGAAGCTTCTCTATACCCAATGCCTTTGTGAAGATGTTAGCTATTTGATCCTGTGTGCTGATATACACCAAGTCAATCTCATGTGCTAGTACCTTCTCTCTCACAAAGTGGTAGTGTACCTCAATATATTTTGTCCTGGCATGGAACACAAGGTTCCTAGCCAACTGTATACTGCTCATGTTGTCACAATAAATGACAACTGGACCTTCCACCTGCACATCCAAATCAGCCATTAACTTTTGTAGCCATACTACCTCACATGCTGCAGCAGCAACACCTCTATACTTAGCCTCTGTACTCGACAAAGCAACTGTAGATTGCTTTTTGCTACTCCAAGCAACTGCTGCACTACCAAGAGAGAATAGGTATCCACTGGTAGATCTTCTATCAGACATACTACCAGCCCAATCTGCATCTATGTATCCAAACACATGTACATTTGTACATGCCTCATAGAAAAGTCCATAATGTAATGTGGACTTCACATATCTCAATATGCGTCTAACTGCATCCAAATGTGGCTTTCTAGGTACTTGCATAAACTGACTCACAAGACCAACAACGTAGCTCAAGTCTAGCCTTGTAATGGCCATGTAGATCAAACTCCCCACTATCCTCTTGAACATAGTAGGGTCTTCTATCTCATCCCCAACATCAACACTCAACTTTACATTCTACTCCGACGGGACTGAAAGTGGTTTGCATGCTGTCATACCATACTTGGACAACATATCCAAGCCATATTGTCTTTATGACAGCCATATACCATCATCACATCTGATCATCTCAATGCCAAAGAAGTACCTTAGCTCACCTAAATCCTTCATCTCAAACTTATTCTTCAAAAAGTCCTTGACTTTAGCAATCCCACTATCACTATCACCTGTAATAATCAAGTCATCCACATAGATGACTATGATGACCAAACCTACATCTCCCTTTCTCACATAAAGTGAGTGACCAGCATCAGAAACATAAAAGCCAATATTGACAAGATACTCTTTGATCTTGTCAGACCATGCTCTAGGTACTTGCTTGAGCCCATAGAGCGCCTTCTTCAACTTGCACACATATGTGGGATGCTCTAAATCTTCATAACCTACTGGCTTATCCATATACACTTCTTCCTGTAAATCACCAATGCAAGAAAGCATCCTTCACATCCATTTTCTGCAACCTCCAACCTTTGGCTACTGCCAAAGCAATCACATATCTAACAGTTGCCATCCTAGCAACTAGACTGAAGGTTTCATCATAATATATGCCATATGTCTGGGCATAGCCTTTTGCAACCAGCCTAGCTTTGTACCTACTAATAGAACCATTTGCATTGTGCTTAATCTTAGAAACCCACTTACATCCACAACATGAGTAGTATATAGTTGGCTAGGAACCCTGTGTTCCATGCCAGGACAAAACATATTGAGGTACACTACCACTTTGTGAGAGAGAAAGTACTAGCAGGTGAGATTGACTTGGTATGTCAGCACACAGGATCAGATAGCTGACATCTTCATGAAGCCATTGGGTACAAAGAAGCTTCAAAAGTTTCGAAGCTTACTTGGAGTTGCTGAGATGCAGTTGAACTTGAGTGTTGAGATGACAAGCTCAATACATGCGGACATTGATGATGGACCGGTTGGTTAGATGGGTCCACACATCTACACTTAGCACGTCCGTGGTCATTATGACTCTCACATGGCCACTGACTCATTACTTATTATATTCAAGTTGTTACACCTATTTACAGCTGGCATAGTTATAGCGCCAGTCGACTAGTGTAATTGGTTATGCGTTGTTTGAATTAATAGGCCACTTTCCTTTATGTTGTATCTTATCTATACTTTGTGTACATTGTAAAGTGTGTGGAAGAAGAAGAAGAAACCAACAAGAAAACGTTTTGGACTCCATCTCTCTTCTTGTCTCTTGAGTGAGCTTCTCCTTGTGCATTCTGTGTGTGTTCGATGCAGCATCTTGAGCAAGTCCCCCCAGCACGCGATTCTTGACAAGTAGGGATGTAGTGCTTGATGAGGTGGCTTCATGGTATGGTTGTATAAATTTGGTTGTTTCTGATGGAACCACAGATGATACTCATGCTACAATTTGTACTTTAGATAGTAGCATTGTTATTGGACCTATAAGAGACACATTCTCTAGTAACACAATATTAGTGAGTTTGGGAATCTCCCAATTCCCATTTTTTGAATACTAAAAAGGTGGCACACGGATAAGATGCCCATAAGTTTCTCAAAACTATATGATGTGACCTATCATTGGAAAGCACTTGAAAAATGGAATCTATTGAGCTATAGAGCGCTTGATTTGAAGTTATAGTGTTTAAGTTATGACAAATCCAAAGATTTGACCACGTGTCCCAAACTTGTGGAAATTTTCCATATTCCCCAATATGGTATTTAGTATTTTTCCATGGACAGGTTGCTTTCACAGTCATGGTTCTATGTCCACTGACATAGATATGTCAATGAGGAGAAGATTAGATAAAGGAAAAGGGAGGGTGTTTGAAGATATTAGTGGGCCACTTACTTTTGCTTATGAGTCACCTAGCGGTGATAGTCTTGATAGTGAACATGGTATATCATTTGTTACTATGCCTGGAGTTAGGCAATGTAGGTATATACTACTTCATGAGAGGGAATTGCATAGTGCACTGCACTTAAAAAGGTGAGAGAGAGTTAGAAAGCCTATTGATAGGCTAATTTAGAGTGGGTATTCAGCTAGACACTCTGTTTATATGACTAAAGTGATGGGTCACAAAGAGCCTACAAAATTTAGTGAAGTAGTTAGTGATGAGTAGTGTGAAACCATGGATGAGGAATATGTAGCATTGGCTGACAGTGACACTTGGGATTTGTTTAGATTCCTGAAGGCAAAACACCCGTTGGTTGTAAGTGGGTTTACAAAGTGAAATGCAAAGTAGATGGATCTTTGTAGAGATAGAAGAAACGGCCACTTGATAAAGGGTATGCACAACAATATGATCTTGATTATGAGGCAACGTTTAGTCCAATTACAAAAATGTAAACTGTGAGAGCTATCATTGCTTTGGTAGCATCTAAGGGATTGAAGCTTTGGCAGATGGATGTCAAACATATATTTCTGAATGGAGATTTGATTGAGGAATTTTATATAGAATATCCTACGGGTTACATACACCAAGCGTACACCATGATTATCCAAATCATACATGTAGGTTGAAAAAAACACTTCATGGGTTAAAACAGGCATCAAGAGCACGGAGTACTCCAATTAGCTTGTATTTACAACAACTTTGATTTTAGATGAAAAATGTAGATTATAGTCTATTCACTGAGTGGATAGAGATAGGATATGTGGTCTTGGTTATTTACATAGATGACTTTGATCATTACTAAAAGTGATGACCATGGTATTGCTAAAATTAAATCCATGTTAAAGGCAAAGTTTAAATGAAAGAATTAGGAGCACTCAAATATTTTCTTGGCATTGAGGTAGTGACACCTCAAGAAATTTGGTTGTTACAAAACTTGTATGCAGAAGATTTGATGATCAAGTATGAAATGATAGATTATAAGCCCATGGAAACACTATTAGATCAAAATGTAAAGCTTGAAGTTGCTTTTGGCAATGAGATAGAGAATGTTGCAATGTATAGGTAGATGGTAGGCAACCTAATCTACCTTACCATTACTTGTCCTGATCTCAGTTATTCAATGGCACTAATTAGTTAGTTTATGTAGAAGCTACACAAATCTCACTTGCATGTAGTTAGGAGGATTATGCAGTATATGTGAACGGTACTTTTGATTATGGGCTATTTTATGAGTTTGAAAAGTCATTTGATTTAACAAGATATACATATACTGATTGGGCTAGATGTACATACAATGAATAGTTATGCTTTCAGTCTTGGAATTATTATGGTTAGCTAGAGCAGCAAAAAGAAACCTACCATTGCTCTCTCTAGCACAAATGTAAATTATAGAGGTGCAACCCTAGCTATATGTGAAGTGGTTTGGCTCTTGAAACTATTACATGACTTGGGTATACAGATGGATAGGAAGGTCACATTACATTGTGAGAATATGAGTAGTGTGTTGTTGGTCAATAACCCAATTGATCAGGCTAGATGAAGCTCATTATCACTTCATCAGGGAAATGGTACATATAGAAAATATTAATTTACTTTATGTGAAGAATGAAGATCAAAATGATAATATATTTACCTAATCACTTGGTAGAGTTAAACTTTTTACAAGGAAATAGAGAGATAATGAGATATGAAGGGACGAGAGAGGAGAATGAGTGAGAGAAACAATAAGGGGGGGGGATGTACAAAGAGAGAGGCAAAAAGAAATAGAAAGAGAGAAAGAAAGAGAGGGGGGAGAGAAAGAGAAATAGAGAGTGAAGGAAGAGGTGGAAGAAAAGGGTAAGGTAAAGAGAGAAAGGAGAGTGAAAAGAAAAGAGAGAGAGAGAGAGGGAGAAAAAAAATAGAAAGAGGGAGAAAAAGAGAGATAGAGAGAACAATAAATAGAGAGCAAGAGAGAAGGAGAGATAAAAATGGAAACAATGAGAGAATTAGAGAGAATGGAATGATAGAAAAATAAAGGAGAGGGGAAAGAGAGACACAAAGAGAGGTTGGAAGAGAGGGTCTTTCAATGTTCTTATTTCATAAGTTTTTTATTTTCTATCTTTGATTTCGATTATAACTAGATGTGTTAAGTGAGAGTGTAGAGGAAAAGAGAGAAAGAAATAGAGAGAAGATGGGAAGATGGGGGAGAGAAAGAAACATTGAGAGAGAGGGGGGTGAAAGAGAAACAAATAAGGATGAAGGGAGGAAAATTAAAAAAGAGAAAGAGAGAGAGAAAGAAGGGTGGGGACAGAAACAAAGAAGGATGAAGGGAGGCAAATAAAAAAAGAGAAAGAAAGAGAGAAAGAGGAGTGGGAAGAGAAATAGAGAGGGGGATAGATAAAGACAGAGAGACATATAGAGAAAAGGAATGGACAAAGAGAGATGGAGGGAGGAAAACAAATAAAGAGAAAGGGAGAGAAAGAGGAGTAGAGATTAAAATGGTAGAAGATTACCAATGAGGGAAATAAAAACCTATTGTTTACCATAACGTAGACTAAATGGAAAATGATGATTGTCATTATGTCTAACATCACGAGTTGTATCTTAATCAATGTGTCCTATGTCCTTGCACTCAACGCAAGCTGGTAATTAAACGAAAGAATCACTTGTCCATAGAATATGTACAATGGTTCAACGAGTTTCAATCAGAGATCATTGACCATGCAATCTTAAACTTTGAGCAAATGGTAAGAAAAGTGTTTACTGATCATGGTGTACATTTGCAAAGTAATTGAATATCATATACAAAAATATTAGATGTTTCCATTAAATTTGCACATCCCAAGGAATTCACTTGTTGTGGCCCATTAGAAGAGTTCGTGGGCCATGCGATGGATGGAATGCCTGAGTTGATACACCATTTGAAGGGCACACCACAGACTACACCCTCGATACTAGAGGAGACAATGGGCCTTTTGGACCTTTCTCCAATCTTGGATCCTGAGATGGAGGCAATGATTGATGCATTAATGCCCATGGATGCCAAGCCATCTAATTCCACTTAGAAAAGAAGTGTACATACCATTATATGATGGGTGTCAAGTATCTCGCTTGAAGATGTTGCTTGTGATTCTAAGTGTGTAGTCAAAGTATGGGTGGAGTGATGCGAGTGTGATTGAGTTGTTCAGGTACATTCTATGCTCCGTTGATTTCTTTAACTCTATTATAAAATAAATAACACTTATGTGCTCTTCAAGGCATCTTCTGATTTCTTTTCAGGTTGCCAAAGTATCATATATTACCACTTGGAAACACAATGCCTTGTGTCCTCTGATGATGCATGATTGGTGTTACGAAAGCTTTGGCATGGAGGACTATCACATCATCTATGCTTGTATCAATAATTGTATGCTATTTTGAGGAGAGTATAAGACTATGGAGACATGTCCGAAGTGTGGTCCTTGTTAACCCTCAAACGAACGAAGGTGGAAAATCCGGAAAAGCTAAAGCAGAAGACAAAGCGGTTGAGTGAAAGCTCCCACATTTTGGTTCCGTCGCCGAAACCAACGGATTCAAGCCTTGAGCGCTTGCGCGCTTCGAATCGAGCATCAAAGTAAGGGGTTTCCCCTAAACCGGTGCTTGAGATAGGTAGGAAGGAAAGGGGTTGAAGATGGTATTCGATCTCCTTAGCAAGTAGGTGTTTTGCTTTCTTGAGATTTATGTTGTGGAATGAAGTAGTGTAGGTATCTACTTTGTGTTTTGGATGCATTTAGGATAGAAAAAAATAAAGAAAAAGAAACAAACAGTAGGGTTCTCTGTTGCTGTATAATAGGCTAAAACAAGGAAATAGGGGCACAGATCCTTGAAGTGCCATTCAATTCGATCACCACAGTGGTTCCAAGCATGTCTGGCATTCCCTTGTAGTGTCTTGCACCTATCTGGAAGGCGCTGGACGATTCCGTGTAGTAGACGCCAGTCTAGAGGCATCGCGTGCAACTCGCGGGCCGTCGGCCGTGTAGTTGGACTAGGTCGTCCGAGTCCCAGAATCGGACCAGTCCATACTCGGACACTCGAACTAGGACTACTCGGACCGGTCCATAATTGGACGCTCACTTGGACCAGTCCATAATCGGATGCTCAGACCATCTCGTCCGATCGGACCACTCGGACCAGCCCGTCCGATTTTGAAAATTGGACGCTTGGACCACCGTCCGATCGGACCATCCTGTCCAATCAAACCACTTGGACCAGCCAGGGAGAGGAGGTAACTTGAACGTCATGGAGGTAAGCTCACTACACCCGTAGGTATGGATGGTGCATCGGTTATGTGAGAGGTAGCCATTAGTGCTCGGCTTGAAACGCTTGAAAGAATAAGCGGTCCGAGGGTCTTGGCGGTTGAGTGAAAGCTCCCATAGTCCTCATGGGTATCGATAGGATTCCCAAGGGAAAACCATCTCTCAAAAGGTTCTCAGACACTTTACACTTATACTGTGTATAAGTGTAATATATCCTTGTGCCTCCTAAGACCCCCCCTTATAATTAAATTATTTTTTTAAACACCCCCTTATCAACGCCGCTAGCTTGCGGAGGGAGGGGGAGTTGCATTGATTGCCAACGTTAAGTGCAAGACAAGGGGAGATCGAGGCAATAGCAGTGAGGGATGAGGATCCAAAGACATCTAGGAAGATGAGGATGGAGACATTAACACTGATGGGGAGGAGGGGCACACATATGCCCCCTCCAACCCCCTCCCCCATTATACCTTCTTTTTAACCTTAATAGAGCCGCATGGCGACAGTTACACTGGTTGTGGAGTGGAGCTAAGGGCTCCTTATCACAGTGCCTTTTTCCCCTAATAAATACCCATCTCCCCCTATAAAATCCCCCTCCATTAAGCAAAGAAGGACACACTATTATTTTTCCCCCGCTTCCGATCTGTGAAGGAGAGAGAGAGAGAGAGAGAGTGTGTGTGTGTGTGTGTGTGTGAGAGAGAGAGAGAGAGAGAGAGAGAGAGAGAAGAGGGCTCAAGGAAATTTCCTTCCATCCCTCTCTTGAAAAAGAGGATACAAGTACCCTTCCTCCCTTACTATCCCTGTGATCTCTCTATCAACTGCCCCTCTACGTGGAAAAAGGTTACAGAAGTCAAAGCAAAGAGTAGGGAAACACCGGCACAAAGGAGTGATCTGTGAGAAGAGAAGGCCCATATTTGAAGCTCCGAAATGGCCTTGAAGTGCAAATTCTCCCAAGTAACCGGGAAGGTCGCAACCAGAAAAGGAGGATCGCGTAAATACATCACTGCTAACACTAATGGGTTATCGCGTATAAATGCCAATTTGTCACTACAAAAACAGGTACTACTGGTGAGTGAAAATGAGTGACCGGGGACATGATGATGTGTGAAGTCAAGTGGGGTAACATATGCAAATATCCTTTTTTTGTCTTTCTAGCACATGCCTATAGTGAGAGTTGGGTTTATAGATGGAATTCCCAAATGCTACCATGCATGTTCGACACGTGGTTGTGATATTTCAGTTTTGAGACACACGCCTCATGTAGGAAGAGAAGAAAATGTATTCTCGCTTCTGATTTTGAGTCCCCGAGTGGAATTTTATGTGGCAAGGGGTATGTTTGCCATCTAACAACTAAGGAGAAGTAAGGGGCAACTTGGAAAAATAGGAAAAAAAGTAAAAATATGAGGAGTTTTTTAAAAAAGAAAAAAAATAAGAGAAGAGAAGTGTTCAAATGTGTGTGAGAGAGAGAGAGAGGGAGAGGGAGAGGGAGAGGGAGAGGGAGAGGGAGAGGGAGAGAGAGAGAGAGAGAGAGAGAGAGAGGGAGGGAGGGAGGGAGGGAGGGAGGGAGAGGAAGAATCTTGGAGGCTAAAGAAGGGAGAAATCTGAAGCTCAGAAGAAGAAGAAGAATTTGTCAGAAGAAAGAGACTGTAAAGCTGAAGTTATTGAAGTTGTGGAGCAAGATGGTAAGGCTACTGAAATCAATGGGCTGATGCGAGTTCTCAGTTTTCAGATGATGGTAATAAGAGTCTTCTTTTTGTCTTGTTTTCTTTTACTATTGCGTGGGGCAGAGAGTTTGCATATCAGTTTTGATGTATGGATATGAGTGAGAGAAAGCAGAGGGATGTTCTTCATCTTGTTGAGAGTGATGCATGTTAGTTGTTGAGTGAGGCTTCCCGTTACTAGAAATCTAAAAGGATTTGTAGCCAAGAAAATAATGGATCAGAGTTTGTAAAGTTCAAAGCTCCCACGACTCTTTATCAATGCAAAGTTGTGTTTTTGGAACAAAGAAGTTGTGTTTGCTGTATAGAGCATGTAGGAATTTAGGACTGCAGATTGTGCAGAGCTGTTTAGGACTGCAGACTGTGCAGAGCTGTATAGAGCATGTAGGAATTTAGGACTGCAGACTCTGCAGAGCTGTTTTAGGGTAGCAGATCAAGGAATTTGACTGTGAGTTTTTTTTGAAAATTTATAGATTGGAAAGAGAGCTACAACTTTAATTTTTTAAGCTCAATGATCTGAGGTTTGGTTAGAAAGTTATGAGCTATTCTATGTAATGCTCCATGAGGCAATTTCTATGCTCTATGAGGAAACAAGTGAATTTAGCAACATCTATGTCACCAACTTGGTTTCTCATGAAAGTCATCATGATTATCCATTGTTATATCAGTGTAAACTGTGTTTCGATGCAGTAATGGAATGTCCACAGCATTGAAATGCTTATAGCAGCTCAGTTGGCATGAAATTTGGCCACATAAAGCTTTGAATACCTATGTATTTGGTTTGTATTTATGTGTGCTCTAAGGAAAGAAGAACAAAGAGGTTCTACAACTGATTTTGTATTGCTTGAATCAATCACGCTTTATGGGGCAATTTGCTACGTGGGGTTGCCATCCCTAAAAATAGGAGTTGTGTGAATCTCAAAGCTCGTGTTGTCAGAGTCTCTACCATGGTTGTTTCAACATCAAGTTCTCTCTAAAAATGGTAATTCTAAGCTTGAAGGTTTAAACTACTCAAGTTGTCAAGTTGAAGTCTCACTGAGGAGTGATCAAGAATTTTTTATCATGTGTTCAATTGTGCTGTCTCGTGGGTTTTGTTGAGGTGAGATCATCGATCTTTATCTTGTGGTGTTGTCTTGGGGGTTGTTAGAGGCCAACTACCCAATTCACCTACCATGGATTGGTGCCCCCACCAAGGATCTCCCATATTGAAGATCTCTTGCTGATCTTATCAGTTGGGAAGTGTAAGGTTTGGAAACCAACCTGTACACAAACTCAAGCATGGTGGCTTTTGGATATGAACCCTTCTTTGGTACTAAAAATGAGGATGCTAACTAGTTTATTAAGAGATTGGAGTGGATGGCCTACCAAGATTGAAGGAACACTAATGCAGATAAGCTTCAAATGATCAGCATGTTGCTTGAAGGCTTTGCAAGATTATGGTGGAACTTATTGAATGAAGAGAAAATGGAAAATTGGAATGAAGTTAAAAATGAGTTCCTTACAAGGTTTGCAACCAACAAAACTTTTGAGAGTTTGTGGAAATCTTTGAAAGAATGTTTCGGGGAGAAAATTAGGAAGTGTCTAAATTTGCTTTGAGATTTGAAGCAAAATGGATAGAAATTACACAGAGTATGGAGCAACCTCCCATGATGTTCTTGAAAAAGGACAAGTTTGTTTCATTGCTCAAACCTGAAATTAGAGAAAAGATTGGGATCAAAGACCCTGATACGTATGAAGATGCAGTCAAAATAGCCAAAGAAAAGCAAAGGAAAATACAATTGAGGTCCGATAGATCAAGAGGTATTGATGTGCATGCATTTTTATGGCCTAATCAGGTTGACAGTGCTACAAGAAATGTAGGACAGCAAGCTATGAATCTTCATGGGGCATTTGAAAGAGTGGAGAATGGAACTCAATAGGGCCATAGGAAACTTGATGATGATGTGATTAGTAAACTGCAGGAACAATTGGCAAATCTGAATTTAAATATGAGCGTATTGCAGGCAAGGCAGCCTCAAATGCAACCTAAATTTAGAGGACCTCGAAGAAATAGATGGGAAAACTTTGAATGCTTTAATTGTAGGGAGAGAGGTCATATTGCTCTTGATTGCCCTTATCCAAGAATAATGGGAGGGGAGATGTATCCCATGCCACAAGGGAATGCTAGGCAAGATGCTAGACCTGAACAAGAACAAAGGCCACTTGAACCAACTAGGCAATAGTTGGAAAGAAAACCTAATGAAGGCACATCAGGTATGAATTTGATCAAAACTAGCATGTTTGAGGATGGGGAAAATGCAGATGTTCTAGCTAATAAGAGAGTCAAAGAGAGGGATGCTGAAACTGAAACTCAAAGGGCACCAAGGATTAAAAAGGGAAAACAAGTTGCAGATGATCCAGAAACTAGCAAGAAAGTTGGACAACGAAGGAAGATTCAAATGGGAGACTTTTCTTTGGGAGTTAATCAAGTTCCTTACAACCTACTTGAGGATTTAAAAGATAAAAAGGCTGATGTTACATATGGTCAACTACTACATATGAACTCATCACTAACTGAGGGGAGACTTTTCTTTAGGAGTCAATCAAGTTTCTTACAAATTGGGCATGTTGGAGTTGTATACCTATCAGATGTGAAAGACAATATACCTGGCATTGACACATGGATACACGGAAGGAAAATTGATCAAGTTTATGTTGATGGTGGTGCACAAGTTTGTGTAATCACTAAAGAAGCAATGTTGCAAATGCATCTTAAAATGACATGGAAGTCATTGTTTAAGGTTAAAATGGCAAATAGCTCAAAAGTGAAATGCTTGGGAGTCATTGAGAACTTGGAAATCAACACTGGAGATCAAAGAGCATGTTTGAATTTCCATGTTATGCTACAAAACTTGGGGCATATCCTCTCATTTTGGGATGAATGTGGTTGATTGGTATGAGATCCAAACAAGAGTGGTATAGAGATCAATTGGAACATTATCTAGAGAAGCCAACTCATAAGAGGGTGATCTTTGACATGAAAATCGGGCATGTCATTCAAAATGGACATAAAAGTAATGTTGGGGGTGATGAAAGTAGTGATTCAGAAAACTCTAGCCTTGATGAGGAAGATACAGAAAGGGAAGCTAGCCTACTCTCTAGGGATGTTGACCTCTTTGGGTTGTCAATCCAAGGTTCAAAAAGAGAGGAAAAAGTTGTAAATATTGCTGTAGGAAGTACAGACTTTATGCAGGAAACATGTGATAGCAACCTGAAATGAATGTTGGATTGCCTAATCTTATTAATATGTTGGAAAATGACTTGACTAATGATGAAAGAGATGAATATTCATCCATTTTTCAAAAATACCAAAAATTGTTTGCTATAGACCATCACCAACTGAGGGGTACTAACAGCATTGTGCACCATATCAAATTGAAAGAAGGGTGTAAACTAGTGGCTCAAAAACTTAGGAGACTTGGTATAATTCAAGAAAATGTACTTTAAGTTGAAATTCAAAGTTTCCTAATGTGGGATTTATCTATCATGTTGATGATGCAGAGTGGGTGTCTCCTATTGTAATCAGACCAAAGAAAAATGGAAAGTGGAGAGTATGTGTTGATTTCAAGCCTCTTAATGCAGCTACTAGGAGGGACTACTATCCTCTTCCGTTTCAAGATGAGATCTTGGATCAAGTGGCTGGTCATGAATTTTACTGTGTGTGTGATGGATACTCTAGATATTTCCAAATGAGAATAGTGGAAGAAGATCAAAAGAAAACAATGTTCATTACCCATGGGGATGCTTCTGTTATAGAGTGATGCCTTCTGGTCTGATGAATGCATACACTAGCTTTTCAAGATGGGTTAGTTGGGCATTTTCCCTTTCGTTGGGAAACCTTTGTGGGTGTTTATGGATGACTTTTGTGTGTATAGATCAAGGGCATTAAACTTTCAAAAACCTGATGAAGTTTTTGGCAGAATTGATGAGGATGGAGATCAGCTAAACCTCGATAAATGTAAAACAATAGGAACTAGAGTGATACTCTTAGGTCATGAAGTATCTACTAATGGTATTTCACCTGAGGCTAGTAAAGTTGAGGCTTTACTTCTTATGCACTCTCCAAAAACTATAAAAGCACTGATGAGATTTGTTCAAAAGTTGAGGTATCTATCAAGGTCATTCCATATACTGATTGAATATGTTTATCCTTTACAGAAAGCAACTCGAAGGGATCCTTTAGTTTGGACAGAAGTTGAAGAGGATGCATTCTCACAGATTAAAGAAAAGTTAAGCACTTTGCCAGCTCTTATGCCTCCAAACTAGGATAAACCTTTCTTCATTAGTATTAGTGTTGGGAAAAATGTAGTGGGAGCCATTTTAATGCAGAAGGGAAAGGGGATGTCTTATATGAGGCATATGTTTTATATAAGCAGATCCATTGGAGTGACTAAAAAATCTTGGATGGAAGAAGAATTGTTGGTATGGGGGATGGTATATGCAGTTAAAAGATGGAAAGCATACTTGATTCAAAAACCATTTGTAGTACTTATTGGTTCCCAATCTCTTCCACAAGTTTTTTGATCTATTGAAAATGCTCCAATAGTTACTAAGTGGATGTTGGCTTTGAAAGAATTTGAATTTACATGTTTGAAGGAAGATACTGTAAGAGCTAGCTTAGATGATATCTTCACTTATAAAGAACATGTTGAAAGTGCATCCATTATAAGATGGAAACTAATTCCGCATCTGCAAATTTATGAGGAGATGAAGGATAAAGATGCCACCTTGGTTTTTTATGGTAGTTACAGAAGAGTGCTGGAAAAGGGAGGATTGGGTTTTGTCATTATGAATGCTGAAAATCCAGAAGTCTTTTCTGGAAGTCAAGAAATTAAAGAGATATAAAGTAATAATAAAGGTGAATATGTGAGTTTACATGCTGGCCTAAAATAGTGTATTTAGCTCCGATACAAGAAGATAGTTGCAAAAGGAGATGCTATGTTGGTGGTCAAACTGACCGGCCGCCAAAGACCAAGCCACTTTTAACCAGGTTGTCAAGCCAACTCTTAGGAGTTGTTGCACTGAATAAGTAATATTGGTAACTAATTTTTATGATCTACTCTAGCCTTCCTCAATAATCACATCACTCGTTTGAAGTAGTCCAAGTAATCTAATATTGAAAAACTCATTAAGTTTGCTTAATCTTGCACTTCGTCTCTATCTCTATACTGGATACTAAAGTACTAAAACTAGAAGTTTTATCCCTTCATTACCAAATCAACTTAACATTCCTCAAACCCATAAATTCTCAAATTTTAAAAAAAATATTTCCCTTGGCCAATATTTTGATATAACTTAATACTTTATCAACACTTTTAATTTGCATAAAGTTAGACACATCATATTTTATATTAATAATGTTCAAAGTAATAACTAGCATCAAATAAATTTTATTTTTCTCTAACCCCAAGAACATTTCATAAAAAATCCAAAACTATATTCTTAGGTTTTCTATAGAAGATCCTAATTTTTGTTGAACTAAAAACATGATTTTTATCAAAAAAATACTATCATGTTCATCCAAAATAACTATTTTTTATTTTTAAGACATAGTAAACATCTTCCAAAACTTTTGAAAAAATTTAAAATACTTTCAAAAATGTATACTTCATCAAGAAAAATATCACATCTCATAATTTTTTAATGAATCAATTTATGCAAAATATCACATTTAAAAATATAAATCAAATAAATATTTATGCAAAATTACTTTTTTAATTAAACAAGTTAAAGCACTTATGTGAAGTACAAGAATCATAATTGTGTCTTTGGGAGCCGTGTCCTTTGCAGTCCCAGTCAAGATGAGTCTATCTAGTCATTTCCAATGGTGAGCTCATCATTTTCCCTCTTGCGAGAGATCCTTTGGTCAATTGCATTGTTGCGATGGGAATAGCCAATTGTAACTCTTTTAAGACTTAATCTTGATTAATTTCAAGCTTAAGAACTTAGCCTCCATGGTTTTATGTTGATGACTAAGAAAGGAGAGGAGACTAATGCAATATCTCCATCATCTCTCCACGGAATCAGGAGCAAAGTAGAGCGATTAAAAGGCAATAGAGAATTCTCCTACCATATCACTTCAGAAGGAGGGGGTACATTGAAGCTCCAAAATGGGGGTTGGAGGAGAAGACATGATGATGGCTTTCCAATAATCCATTGGCTTCAATGCTTCTCTCTTGCTCTTCTTCTACCACAATTTTCTTATTCCCTTCTTAGTTTGATGGCTTGGGGAGCTTCCTATATCCCCCCCTCTTCTCCAAGTCATGGCATCATGGTGTTCAATATGGCGCCCTCCTTCATCCTCCTATATGTTCTCTTTTCCCCTTATATGATGCCATCCCTTCTCCTTAATCATGACTCTCCAACTTCCTACTAACTCCTCCCCTTTCTCTTCTCCAATTGATACCCTTTGGGCTTCCTCTCCCCTTCTTACTTCTCTTCCAATAGAAATTGACCTTTTTATTGCATGTTTTTATTGAAGCTAC
The DNA here is from genome assembly GCF_053477565.2 of Lygodium microphyllum. Classification (NCBI taxonomy): domain Eukaryota; kingdom Viridiplantae; phylum Streptophyta; class Polypodiopsida; order Schizaeales; family Lygodiaceae; genus Lygodium; species Lygodium microphyllum. The sequence goes on along the minus strand of NW_028229515.1, from coordinate 3,419,777 downwards.
ATTTATAAACAATAATGCAAGTGACCCTTTTTCTCCATATTCCAATCTCTAAGTTGCACATCAAATTGGTGGCAAGGGCATGGATGATCACTACAACTCAATATTGATTTGCATTTATTTCTTCATGGATAAGTAACCATGTTAGTATCTTGTCACATTAACTCAAATACTCATGGTCCACTAATTTCTATATCCATGTCATTAACTCCACTTACTTGAAGATGTCTCATATACTTGGCAGAGTAGTGACTCTCCTTGTCCACACTAGCATTGCCTTTATTCTTTGACTTGTCCCTCCCCTCTAATCTTTAATGTGATCATCTTGGAAATACAACTCTCTCCCTACCATATCCCAATGTCTATCCTATGTATGATGCAGTGAAAATTTTTCCAGTTCAACTACTCCTATGTACGATCATCATCAACGACCAAGACCACTTGTCCAATCTGTGCTATCAAATTAATGTCTTTTGTTTTTGCCAAGTCATACTGGACTATACACTCAACCATCTCTAACCTTTCAAAAACAACTCATTTGGATTTGTCAATATATTCTTTAGGGGAAGAAAGGTCAAATGATCCTCCAAGCCAAAATTATAATCCCTTCTATGATTAGATAAAACTATCGAATTTTACCTGGTATTTTTCTAAGTCCACCCTCTAGCACAAAACTCCTTCGAACCATGATTTTCCACTTGCCCGACTGCAAAGACACGTCCTCCAAAGACAAAATCTTGAGCACATGTGCATTAAATTGTAAAATATTACACGGCGCAGCGAACAGAATCTGAGAAAGAGATAGAGAGTACACAACAGATAAGAGGAGAATCAATAAATTCTTTAACTCCAAACAACTGATACAAAGATGGCTCTGTCCACCCGTGCGCTTCCACTGTGTGAAGCTTAGATGGCGATCTAGACAGAAGATAGGTAAAGAGCTTAAGGCTAGTTGGAATAACAACTCTGACTGGGTGAAAGATGGCTGCAAAGGGGTTTAGCTTTTATAGCCCGCGAAGGTCATTAGGTCGGCCTGCTAACCGCCGCTGACCTACCATATGAGCCTCCACTAGTCGGCCAGGGAATATTCCCTTTACCATCGGGCCGGGGGCGCTGCCCCCGGACCCTCGCCAAGGGGGCCGCTGGCCCCCCTGGGACCCCCCAGCCAGGGGCCGCTTCTGTGGCCCCCGGACCCCACAATAGGGGCCCCTTTTAACTCCCTTACACCGCAACTCGATGCAATGTGCCTCGAGTTGCTACCAACTTAACCACTCCGTCTAACCCAAAGATTAGACCCACAACAGTCACCTTTTTTCCATCCGATCACATAGACCTCATCTGATATACAAGTCAGGACTCAACCAATGTCCAGGCTCACATTTGGCTTCTCCTCATAATGGGGGCCTTACAACTTTGAGCACCATGGATCATTGGTAGCACCTAATGAGGGTGGGGCATTGATCATATCTAACATAAATTAATGTAAAAAGTTGGTAACAATGTGCCAATTGTATACAATTTTGCTTAAAATTTTTGCAAGGTTAGGCATTGTTTCTAGGTGTTGTCAGAGACAGGTTCAAAATGTTTGGAAAGCCAAGAAAGATATTTTGAAGGACTGGTGGTTTAAGATAAAACACCTGCTGAGGCAGTTGCAAAATTTGAAATTTGGTATACTGGTAGGGAGAAGAACCATAGAGCTCATGAATTGGTTGAAAATGCTCTTTCCCAGTATGTTGCTGCAATGAGGGTGGATAATCCTAGATATGATGGTAGGGAGAGCCTTCACCTGATTGTCAAAGAGTTTCTAAAAAGTGGGGAGTTAAAGTCATTGGTTGATAAATAAAAAAGGTATGTCATTTTCAGAAAGGCCAGGGCATATGTGCTCATAAATGATTAGTTATACATGAAAGGGATTAGTAATGTACTGAGAAGGGTGCTAGATAGTTCTGAGATTCCTACTTGTTTATCTTCATGTCATGAGGAAGCATGTGGTGGTCATTTTGTTTTTGAGCTTACCGAAAGGAAAATTCTGATAGTAGGACTAACTTGGCCTAGTCTGAGTGCTCATGTTTCTCATTGGTGTAAAAGTTGTCATGCTTGTCAATCATATGCAAAAAAGTTTCTAATTCTAGAACTTGCTAAAGCCATTGTTACCTATGGACCGTTTGAGAAGTGGGATTTGGATTTTATTGGACCTTTTCCTGGTACAACAATAGGAAAGTATGACATCATTATTGCATTTGGTTATATGACCAAATGGCCTAAAGCTAAGGCTACAAGGAATTGCAAGAAAGAGGATGTAGCTCAGTTCCTCATGGAGGGCATATGCTACAGATTTGGAATACCACTAGAAATAGTGACAGATCAAGGTCCTGGCTTTAGAAATAAGCTATTGAGAGAATTAATAGGGAAACTAAACTTGAAACATAGATTTGCTACTCATTACCCATAGTGCAACGTATTTGTGGAAACATTCAATGGAATGTTACAAAAGATTCTCTTTAATATGGCGGAAGATCATCCTAAAGATTGGGACAATTATCTACATCAAGCTTTGTGGGCTTGTAGAACAATGCAGAAGACAAGTACATGATTCACCCCATTTCAATTAGTATATGGGCAAGATGTGTTATTACCTATTAATGTCATGTTCCCTATGATGAAGTTTGTAAGAAAACATCAAATAGATCAAACAAAATTGGGAATTGATAGAGGACTGAACTTGCATACCCTGTAGCTGGATCGGCAACAAGTAATGAATTGTTATGAAAAAAAGATTGTGAATAGAAAGGAATGGTTTAATACATAGTTGAGGAAGAAGAATCTTGTAGAGGGAATGCTGGTTATGAGATATGTTAGTAGCTTGGACTCCACTTTTCAAACCAAGTTTTGAGTTAGATGGGAAGGACCTTCTCTCATCAAGTAGAAGTTTGAAAATGGCACTTGCTTGCAATAAGATTTAGATGGGACTTCTCACAATAGTAGAATCAATGGGTTCCGTCTAAAGAAATATATATGCAAAATCTTGTAACTCAAGGGGATGTAAGTAATGTACATACTATACATAAAGTAGGTTACTTCCAATTTCTTGTTTGGGGTAGATTAAGTTTTTGGAAATCTGGTATTGATTTGATGGTTGTAAATGATGGATAGCATATTCAAAGTGTACTTTAACACCTATTAAATGTCTTTGACAAGTTTGGTGTTGATTTGAGCAAGAATGCAAAATTTATGGTCTTTGGAAGGTCGATGTTTGAAGTGGACTCCATGTAGGAATTTAGGATTGCAGACTGTGAAGAGTTGTTTCAAGGCAGCATATCAAAGAATTTGGCTCCGAGTTGGTCTATAAAATCATATATTGGAAAGAGAGCTACAACTTTCCTTTTTGAGTCTTGGAAATCTGGTTAGAAAGTTATGAGTTGTTCTATACTGTGCTCTATGAAGCAATTTTTTAGAAAAAGGTGTTTATCTTTGCCAAATGTTTTTGAAGCTTTTAATAAAGGTTTGTTTACACTTTCTGTTCCAAACTAGAGGGGTGGCTAATCATGGTGAGTGAAAATGAGCGTCAGGGGACATGATATTGCATGAAGTCAAGTGGGGTAACACATGCAAATATGATTATTTTGTTTTTCTAATACTTACCCATAGTGGGAGTCGGGTTTATAAATGGAAATCCCAAGTGCTGCCATGCATGCTTGACATGTGGTTGTGATCTTTCAATTTTGAGACACGTGCCTCATGCATGAAGAGAAGAAAATGTATTCTCAATTTTAATTTTGAGTCCCCAAGTGGAATTTTATGTGGCAAGGGGCATGTTTGCCATCTAACAACTAAGCGGGGAAGTAAGGGGCATCTTGGAAAAATAGGGGGAAAAACAAAAATGTGAGGAGTCTTTTAGAAAAAGGAAAAAAGAAGAGAAGAGAAGTGTTTGACACAAGAAAATCACAAAGAGAGAGAGAGAGAGAGAGAGAGAGAGAGAGAGAGAGAGAGAGAGAGAGAGAGAGAGAGAGAGAGAGAGAGAGAGAGAGAGAGAGAGAGAGAGAGAGAGAGGGGTAGAAGAAGAATCTTGCAGGCTGAAGAAGGGAGAAATCTGAAGCTCAGAAGAACAAATTGTCAAAAGAAAGAGACCACAAAGCTGAAGTTATTGAAGCTATGGAACATGATGGAAAGGCTGCTAAAGTTAATGGGTTGATGCAAGTTCTCAATTTTCAAATGATGGTAATAAGAGTCTTCTTTTTGTCTTGTTTTCTTCTACTGCTATGTGGGGCAGAGTTTGAAGATCAGTTTTGATGGATATGAGTGAAAGACAGTAGAGGGATGTTCTTCATCCTGTTGAGAGTGATGCATGTTAGTTGTTGAGTGAGGCTTCTCATCAGCAAAGAAGAATGGAAATGAAAAGTCTCTACATCTGAAACTAGGTATGTAGCAAGGAATAAGTATTATGGTCAGGTGTTGAATGCACAGACTCAAGTTACTTGAAGTTTGAAAGGATTTTGTAGCCAAGAAAATAATGGATCATATTTTGTAAAATTCAAAGCTCCCACGGCTCTTCATCAATGCAAGATTGTGCTTTTGGAATAGAGAAGTTGTGTTTGTTGTATAGAGCATGTAGGAATTTAGGACTATATACTGTGCAAAGCTGTTTCATGGTAGCAAATCAAGGAATTTGAATCTAATTTGTTTTGAAAAATTATAGATTGGAAAGAGAGCTGCAACTTTACTTTTTAAAGCTTGGCGATCTGAGGTCTGGTTAGAAAGTTATGAACTATTCTATGTAATGATCCACGAGGCAATTTTTGTGCTCTATGAGGAAACAAGGGAACTCAACAGCATCTATATCACCAACTTGGTTTCTCATGAAAGTCATCATGATTATCCATTGCTATATCAGTGTAAACTATGTTTGATGGAGTAATGGAATGTCCACAACAGTGAAATGCTTATAGCAGCTAAGGTGGCATGAAATTTGGCCTTATAATGCTTTGAGTACCTATGTATTTGGTTTGTATTTATGTGTGCTCTGAGGAAAGAAGAACAAAGAGGGTGTACAACTGATTTTGTACTGCTTAAAGTGATCACACTTTATGGGGAAGATTCCTGCATGGTGTTGCCATCCCTAAACATAAGAGTTGTGTGAATCTGAAAGCTCATGTTGTGAGAGTCTCTATCATGGTTGCTTCAACATCAGATTCTCTCTAAAAATTATACTTCTAAACTTGAAGGTTTAAACTTCTCAAGTTTTTGAGTTGAAGTCTCAATGAGCGAGTGATCAAGAATTTTTTATCATGTGTTTAGTGGTGCCATCTTGTGGGTTTTGTTGATATGAGATCCTAGATCTTTATCATGGGGGGTTGCTAGAGGCCGACTACCCAATTCACCTACCACCACTACGGTGTCTTGTCATATGAGCGAAATGGTAAAGCGTAGTTATTGTAGAAAGTAGTCATACTTCTGTAACATGTGATTTGTAAAACTTGAAAGGTAGATGGGTAAGAATCAAGTTCATGATGGTTATGATAGGCCACAAGTTGATTAAGAATTATTAGGCACAAATTTTTGCGAATGCATCTTAGACTACCAATATATATAAATATATAAGACTATGTAAGATGATTGCATCCTATAATCATTTAAAGAGAATTGACTTGCACTTAAGTTTGACATGATGAATTCATGTACCTTGCACCTAAAAACATAAGTCACATCTTATGATTTGCATAAATTCATTGAAATGAATTTTCAAGAATCGAAGCTCTACATTGTACCATCAACTCAGGAAAGACTTGCATCTAGATTTGTGTGGCATTGTGCATAGTTTTAGTTGCACTACATGATAGAGATTCATCTTAAAAAGGTAGATTTAAGATGTGCATGTAACTTGTTAAACTTAAATTGCAAGAGGCAGTTTGGGACGTAAAATCCTATAGATTAAGTAAGGCGAGGGTTTAATTTGACTTATTTAGGGTTAATTGTAAATAAGCCAAACTATTATTATGATCATAGGTTGATGTAGAATCAAGTAGACACGCTCACAGGTCTCTATCCTAGCAATTAGCGATGATAAGTCCAAAACACCCTAGGAGGTATCATGTTAAACTATGATACAACTGATGTCAATTCAAGAAAACTTGAATATCGTATCTGCATGAATGAATGACCAATTGCCACGTGACATTCAATGCTTGCAACGACTCAAGGATTGCAAAGGGCTTAATTTATCTTGGCTTCTGGGAGGAATGACCAAAAGTTTATGTTATGAAATCTTGAGGGAGTGAAACCCTAGGGAAAACTTAGAAACCCCGATAAGGTTCTAAGGAGGGAAATGGTTACCAAATGACCAAATTGAAATCCTAGATTGAATCATCAAAGATATGTGATCTCAAAACAAGAACCTCGGTCAAAAAGGTTAACAAATTAGGGCATTTACATCCCAAGAACTATTGGATATAAACCCAATGGCATAATTAGTTGCCCTATTTGCATACAAATGAGGGTCGAAATGAGGATATTCCCTACCCCTCAGAAGGTCATTACAGTTGACACCAAGGCAAACCCAAAAAGGATGAACGCTAAGTGTTCAAAAATAAGAAATTCACCTTGGTAGATTTTCTGATCACTCACATTCATTGTTGTTTGTGCTTCTAAATTTAGGAACATCATATGTGTAAGGATTGTATGACCCAAGCTCAGAAAATAAATTTGAATGATGAATGAGGTTAAACTCATGGAGAGTGCGCCAAACCACCCCCAGCTGGCTGCCAACCCTACCCAAGGGGGTTCTAAATAATTGTGACGGGAATATGGACCAAACCTGCCAGGAGAGGTTTCTCTGTGGATTAGTTTGAACGTAGGAGGACACTTGGATGCCAAGGGGGGATCTAGGTATAAATTCCCTAGCTCCAAGTTGTACTCAAATGTTCTACGTGACTCGAGATGGATTCTCAAGGTCCTGTTGCTAGTGCAAGGGCAGAAACTTGGAGGAAATAATATGCATCCTCATGTATCTCAGTTAAAATGCTAATATAAAGTTTACTTCCAAGGAACCTATTTGAATTGTTTTTGTGTGAGTGCCATAAGTTACACAAACAAACCCTACTCCCTAAAAGGCTTAATTAAGGAAGCTGATTTTAAATGTTGCAAATAAATATGATAGGACTTAATTAGATAACTAAAGAACACCTATTGAGGGAAGCGAGTGGGTGGAACCCCCGACGAGGTTGTCATATGCGAGGGTGGTCCCAAAGAACTAAGAGGTTTCTCACAAGGTTCTACCATCCTACGACCTCTAGGTGTCATTAGGCTAGATCCCGATTCGTGCCATTTTAGGAGACCAGAATGGGGCTATACCCTACATGTAGAGAGGTTGAGCGGTGCATCCCTCTCATTTTCCATTCTCTTTGAACCAAGTGCGGCATGGGTCAGTGCATATCTGGGTAAAGTAGGATGCCCAAAAATGGATGCTAGAATGCTATTAGGGGACCTTGACCACAAGGGACCCAAGTTTCACGTTGATCCTAGTGTCTGTGAACGTTTTGTCGCTAGACAAACTTGAGAAACCCTAAGTGACAAACCTTGTGGCATTCCATGGGAGTGTCGGGCGGCGTTGCCTAGACTTATCTCTCAATGGACCACTAAAAATGTGTCTAGTCAGCCAATAGGTGGGCATGTTACAGTTGGTATCAGAGCCAACCAATGAATAAAACAATCAAGATAGGAATAAATTGGGAAGAGTGAACTGATGTTTCCACTAGAAAATATTTTTTCTTTTACTCACTTCTGGATTGTTGCTGCTTCCAGACCTACGATGGCTATGAACTCTTCAAGTTATTACAGAGAATCCGACATGATGAGGATCCTGGATCGACTCTACAACCCTTCACTGGTGTATGCAGAAAGGCTTTAGACTTGGAGCGTGGGTTACTGGTACATAGATGCCAACCGACTCAGCCATCTTCAAAACAATTTGAAGAGGCTAAAATGGTTGAAGGACTTGAAGATTATCAAGTTATTCATCTTCCATGAGGCTTGCATAAACTCGATCCTACACATGGGATGTCGACAAGTAGAATAGACTCGCTATAGCTATGAGGAGGTGGTGAAAGTCTTACCAGTAGGCAGAATTAAAGTAATGGGGCGAAACAAACGTCATGGCTATCAAAAATAGGGATTTCCTAAACTTCCCATGACTTATCACTTCTTGAAAATCCATTCCCCAAATCCACATTACTATTCTATCCCTGTAGATGAACCCAATAAGGAATTATTAACCTAGTTTTGATGTATCTCTTGGAAAGAAAATCATTCTAGCCAACCTCTTTCTATCCCGAAATAATTATACTTGAGACTTATGCTTCCTTATGGATAAATAAGAATTCTATGATTATCTGATTTGTTGCACCATAGTGATGAAAAATAATTTGCGCATTGATATAGGTTTTGTAAATATGTGTTAATGCAATCCTAACGTGAAAGTTTAAATTGAAAATAGATAGAACCCCAAACACAAAATTAGAATCTCGTTTCTGCACTAAGCCCGACGGAGGCACAAGAGAAGAAGTCTCTTCTCAAACAAATTAAACCACCGGAATTTGATGGAAAAGGGAAGACTATTGAAGTTGATGCCAAAATATGGATCGACTCTATGGAGGATTACTTCAATCCAACAAGAACAATACCTATAGACCAGGCTATGATTGCAAGCTCAAGCTCATTGGAGAAGCTAGGCTATGGTGGAAGCAATGGTGTAAAGATCAGGAAATCTCACTCAAAGCACAATAACTTGGGATAAGCTAAAGGGAGTAGTGCAGGGAAGGTACATGCCACCTACATACAGAACTTAGAAGATGAGTGAGATCTTTAAGTTGAAGCAATTGGGTCGGTCTTTGGAGGCGTACTACTCAGAATTTGTCTCCTTGTTAAAATACGCCCCAACAATGAGTATTTCCCAACAAGTCTCAAAGTTTTGTGATGGGTTGAACCCATCAATGAACACCCAATCGGAATCAATGTGTCCTTTGGATTTACAAGATGCATTAATAAGAGCGGGACCCATTCCCCAAGAAGTAGCCAAAGTCCAATAATAATAGACCCTGGTCCCACAAAGACCAGAATTTAGGGATGTTGAAAGCTAAATTTAAAAGGGCGCAAGGACACAATCAAGAGCAACTAAGAAAATCAAGGGTAAATGCAATCAGTGACTTTGTCCCCACTCAAATAAGTGATTAAAACTTGTAATTTTTTCACTGCAAGGAACTAGGGCACTTTAAAAGAGAATGTCCCAAACGTGGCAAAGATTGTCATCAAGGAAAATTCAATGGACAAGCCATGACTACCCATGGCCACGGGCGTGCATCAAAAGGAAGGGTGAAAACTTCAAATATCACCATGAAGGCAATCAATGGAGAAGAAAACCCATCCATGGAAGATGAGATTGAGAGGGCATCCGTTCATGCCATTCTCCACAAAAAGGGTCCAAATTGTCTATTTTCAGTGATCCAAACTCCATCAAATTACCTTGGTAAGAATTTCAAAACCCTGAATGATTGTGGCAGTACTCATTCTTTCATTTCACCAGCTCCTACCTTACTTGTCAAACTAGCAAATGGGTGAGAAATTACTTAGACAAGACAAACTACTAAGGTGGAATCCCTACTCAGAAATAAGCAGACATCTGTTAAGTCCAGGTTAATGAATCTAGGAGTCCATGAGTGCCTACTCGAGATGGATTGGCTAATCCCCCAATAATGCTCACATCCATGGTGAAAAACGACAAGTATCCTTTTGAAATCCTAAAGGTGAGCTAGTTACAACTCAAGAGAAGCAAGTGAACCAAAGATCCAGCTAGCTAAGGCAACACAGATAGCTCAAGGTATAAGGAAAGGATTACATATCTATCTGATCAAGCTAAACAAGCCAGAACAGGTAAAGGACTCTGATGAAGAACCATCATGGTTAAAGCAGTACACAGATGTATTTCTGGAAGAATTGACAGAATTTTCACTACCTAGGGAGGTGGATCATGAGATTAAGCTAGTACTAGGAGTTGCACTAGTCGCAAAAAGACCCTACAAGATGTCCATTTCTAAAGCTATTGAGTTAAAAGAACAAATCAAAGAGCTATTGGACCAAGGATACATACGCCCCAACAGTTCTCCTTGGGGGGCTCTAGTCTTGTTTCAAAAGAAGAACGATGGTACACTTCACCTTGCATTGATGATAGAGGCATGAACCAAGTAAATAGAAAAAATAAATATCCTATTCCAAGGATAGACGGGTTACTTGATCGATTGTAGGGAGCAAGAATCTTATCTAAGATTGATTTGAGGTGAGGATACTACCAGATCTGCGTCAAGGATGAGGATATTCCTAAGATGGCATTCAATACTAGATATGGTCATTTTGAATTCAAAATAATGTCTTTTGGTCTCACTAATGCTCCCACCAAATTTAATAGGCTAATGCAAGACATTTTAAGACCATATCTCAATGATTTTGTACTTTTCTTCTTTGATGACACCTTGGTTTATTCCAAGGAAGAGCAGGACCATGAATCCCAATTTCACATGATCCTTGAGACCATGAGAACTCATAAGCTCTATGCTAAGAAGAAAAAGTGTGCCTTCCTTAAGAGGCAAATCAAATATCTTGGATTTATTGTGTCAAAGGAATCTCTATAGACCCTAAAAAGGTTAAGGACATCCAAGAGTGGCCTCCACCAACCAATATCAAATAAGTGTGTAGTTTTCTTGGATTAACAAGTTGGAACATGATCTTCATTAAGGACTATGCCTCAAATCTGCTGAAGAGACAAGTTGCCATAGTGTGGACATCCACTGAACAATCTACTTTTGATAAGCTCAAGCATAGCTTAGTGACATCACCAATTCTGAAACTCCCTAACTTGAGCAAGGAATTTAAAGCTGTCACAGAGGCTAGCTCACTTGCACTAGGCTTTGTACTAATGCAAGAAGGCTATCCTATGGCATATTCTTGGAGGAAGCTAAAAACCCATGAAAGGAATTATGCTACCCATGATTTAGAGATGCTAGCAGTTATTCATGCTCTCAAGCTTTAGCAACACTATTTTCTTAGCAACAAGTTCTTGTTGGTCACAAACCATAAGACCCTCAAATGAATCTTCACCCAAACTGATGACCTCAATATGAGGCAATGTCGTTGGATTTTAGTTCTGCAAGAATATGACTTTGAAATCAGGTATCAACCTGGAAAAGAGAATGTGGGCTGATGCCTTAAGTTGCAAGGTGTTCCTCAACTCTTTTATTATGGAGGAACCTTCAATGGCGGAATCATTAGCAACTATGGTGTCAATGCCTAGTAACCTATCCTTGAACTAGCTAAGGAGGAAGCTAGCCATGACCTAGAATATCTGAAGGTGATGATGTAGATTTTGAAAAAGGACCAAGACCCTAGACTTAAGGGCAAGTATCAAGAATTTTTTGTCAATGGGGGACTTTTCTATTTCAAGACAAGATTATGCATACCCTCAAGCAAGAAACTCAAAGAGAGAATACTTTGGGAAGCACATGACTCCCCCTTTTCAGGCCATCCCAAATATGTCAAGACCCTCAACATGGTCAAGAAGAGCTACCATTGGGAGAGGCTCAAGGGAAATGTACTCAAATATGTCAAGGAATGTTTGTCTTGCCATCGCATTAAAGCAGAGTATGTCAAGATCCCTGTGAAGCTATAACCTCTTGACATTCCTCCCCACGTGAAGTGGGAATTTATTAGGATGGAATTTATTGGGTTGGATTACCTTCAGTTCAAGGAGGATACAATTCAATTATGATTACATTAGACGTACTCATCAAGGTTGCACATCTAATTCCAATCAAGACAAACTATAAAGCTTCAGATATTTCCAGATTATTGATCAATGAGATATTCAGACTCCATGGGTTGCCTAGAAGAATTGTTAGTGACCATGAGTCCCCCTTCACATCTCACTTGTGGAGAGGGATATTCGAGGCCATTGGGACAAAATTTTTTTAAGTACAAAAACCTATCACCCTCAAACTGATGGCTAAATGGACAGGGTCAACTAAGTAATTGAAGATATTCTTAGAGCATATTGCTGTTGTGAACCCAAGAAGTGGATCCAATATCTACCATTGACAGAGTTCACCTATAATGCTTCCTACCGACAAAGAATTCAAATGATACCTTTTCAAGCATTGTATGGGCATAATTTCTATACTCCATTGACTTTTTCAGATCCTACCTTAAGGGTGGAAGCTTCCAAGAAAATGCTTGAGGAAGTGGATGAGTAGGTCAAGTCCATTAGACAAGACATTAGAGCCACCAAGGATAGGCAGAAAGCCTATGGAGATCTAAATAGACAAGAGTGACTCTTCAAAGAGGGAGATATGGTTTTTATTTGTGTACGACCCAAGAAGAGTTCCTTATCATTGGGAGAATTTAAAAAACTGAGTCCAAGGTATTGCGGGCCCTATAGGATCCTCAAGTGTGTAGGGCCCGATGCCTACAAACTCCAACTCCCTGAGAACGTAAAGGTTCACAATGTATTTCATGTTAGCCTATTAAAGAAATATGTATCCAATCCTAGCCATGTACTCAATGATCAACAAGTTGTAATACCAAGCCAAGGAGTCCTTGAGCTTTGGCAAATAAAATCTTAGACATTCGTGAAAAGAGATTTAGAAGTAGAACCCTCAAAGAGTACCTCATCTAGTGGAAGGACTATCCAGAAGAAGACGCCACATGGATTGACGAGAGTACTCTCAATCAACAATACCCCCAAATCCTTTTGAGATGAGGACATCTCGATTCCTTAACGGGGGAAGGATGTAATTATTAGATATGATCAATGCCCCACCCTCATTAGGTGCTACCAATGATCCATGGTGCTCAAAGTTGTAAGGCCCCCATTATGAGGAGAAGCCAAATGTGAGCCCGGACATTGGTTGAGTCCTGACTTGTATATCAGATGAGGTCTATGTGACCGGATGGCAAAAAGGTGACTGTTGTGGGTCTAATCTTTGGGTTAGATGGAGTGGTTAAGCTGGTAGCAACTCGAGGCGCATTGCATCTTCCACTCATCTTTCACCCAACGACCTAATGACCTAACGACCTAACGACCTTCGCGGGCTATAAAAGCTAAACCCCTTCGCAGCCATCTTCCACTCATCTTTCACCCAGTCAGAGTTGTTATTCCAGCTAGCCTTAAGCTCTTCACCTATATTCTGTCTAAATCGCCATCTAAGCTTCACACAGTGGAAGCGCACAGGTGGACAGAGCCATCTTTGTATTAGTTGTTTGAAGTTAAAGAATTTACTGATTCTCCTCTTATCTATTGTGCACTCTCTATCTCTTTCTCAGATTCTGTTTGCTGCGCCGTGTAATTTTTTACAGTAATATCTCCTTGTGGCCCTATAAGATCCCCCTTATAATTAAATGAATTTTTCTTTTAATGCCCCTTCCCTTTCCCCATCGCCAAGCTGGCAAAGGGAGGGGGATCTGCAAATGATCGTCAATGCTAAGTAAGTGCTAGAAAATGGGGAGATCGAGACAATAGCAAAGAGGGACGAGGATCATGAATACATCTAGGAAGATGAGGACGATGGCATTAATGCTGATGGGGAGGACGGACACACGTGTGCCCCCTCCAACCCCCCCACTCTCCCTTATTTTTCCCCTGAATAGGACTGCATGGCAATGGTTACACTAGCCGTGGAGTGGATCTAAGGGATCCTTATCATAGCATCTTTCTCTCCTAATTAATACCAATCTTCCCCCTATAAAATCCCCCTCCATTAAGCAAAGAAGGACAAACTATTCTTTTCCCCCTACTGATGTGAGAGAAAGAGAGAGAGAGAGAGAGAGAGAGAGAGAGAGAGAGAGATATATATATATATATATATATATATATACAGAGAGAGAGAGAGAGAGAAAGAAGAGGGCTCAAGGTAATTTCATTCTTTTCCTCTCTTGAAAAAGAGGATACAAGTACCCTTCCTCTCTTGCTATCCCCGTGATCTTTCTATCAACTATTCCTCTATGTGGAAAAAGGTTGCTGAAGTCAGAGCAAAGTGTAGGAAACTCAGGCACAAAGGAGTGCTCCAAGAGAAGAGAAGGCATGTATTCCAAGCTCCAAAATGGCCCCAAAGTGCAAATTCTCCCAAGTAACCTGGAAGGTTGCAACCACGGAAGGAGGATTGGGTAAAGACATCACCGCTAACACAAATGGGTTATTAGGAATTAATGCCATTTCATGACTACAAAACGAGGTACCACTACGGTGTCTTGTCTTATGAGTGAAATGGTAAATCGTAGTTATTGTAGAAAGTAGTCATACCTCTATATCACGTGATTTGTAAAACCCGAAATGTAGACGCGTAAGAATCAAGTTCATGATGGTTATGATAGGCCACAAGTTTATTAAAAATTATTACACACAAATTTTTGCGAATGCATCTTAGAGTACCAGTATATATAAATATACTGAGACCATGTAAGATGATTGCATCCTATAATCATTTAAAGAGAATTGGCTTGCACTTATGTTAGGCATGATGAATTCATGTACCTTGCACTTAAAAACATGTCACATCTTATGATTTGCATAAATTCATTGAAATGAATTTTCAAGAAGCGAAGCTCTGCATTGTACCATCAACTCAGGAAAGACTTGCATCTAGATTTGTGTGGCATCATGCATAGTTTTAGTTGCACTACATGATAGAGATTCATCTTAAAAAGGTAAATTTAAGATGTGCATGTAACTTGTTAAACTTAAATTGCAAGAGGCAGTTCAGGATGTAAAACCCTATAGATTAAGTAAGGCCATGGTTTAATTTGACCTATTTAGGGTTAATTGTAAATAAGCCAACTATTGTTAGGATCATAGGTTGACGTAGAATTAAGTAGACATGCTCACAAGTCTCTATCCTAGCAACTAGTGGCAATAAGTCCGAAACACCCTAAGAGGTATCATGTTAAACTATGATATAACTGATGTCAATTCAAGAAAACTTGAATATCATATCCACAAGAAAGAATGACCAATTGCCACGTGACATTCGATGCTTGCAACGACTCAAGGATTGCAAAGGGCTTAATTTACCCTTGGCTTTTGGGAGGAATGACCAAAATTTTCTGTTACGAAATCTTGAGGGAGTGAAACCCTAGGGAAAACTTAGAAACCCCGATAAGGTTCTAAGGATGGAAGTGGTTACCAAATGACCAAATTGAATCCTAGATTGAATCATCTAAGATATGTGATCTCAAAACAAGAACCTCGGTCAAAAAGGTTAGCAAACTAGGGCAACTACCACCCGAGAACTATTGGATATAAACCCAATGATGTCATTACTTGCCCTATTCGCATACGAATGAGGGTTGGAATGAGGGTATTCCCTACCCCTCAGAAGGTCATTGCAGTTGACACCAAGGAAAACCCAAAAAGGGTGAATGCTAGGCATTCAAAAATAGGAACTCCACCTTGGCAAATGTCTTGAGCACTCACCTTCATTGTTGTTTGTGCTTGTAAATTTAGGAACACCATCTATGAAAGGATTGTATGACCCAAGCTCACGAAATAAATTTGAGTAGTGAATCAGGTTAAATTCATGGAGGGTGTGCCAAAGCACCCCCAACTGGCCACTAACCCTACCCAAGGGGGTTTTAAATAACCATGATAGGAATATGGATAGAACTTGCTATGAGAGGTCTCTCCGTGGATTAGTTTGAACATGGAGGATGCTTGAATGCTAAGGGGGGCTCTAGCTATAAATTTCTTGCCTTCGGGTCCTATTCAAATGATCTACATGACTCGAGATGGATTCTTGAGGCCCTATTACTAGTGCAAGGGTGGAAACTTGGAGGAAATAAGACGCATCCTCACAGATTGCAAGAATCATCTTTTTGGACAAGACTTGTATCTCAATTAAAATGCTAATATAACGTTTACTTTCAAGGAACCTATCTGAACTATTTTTATGTCAGTGCCAAAAGTTACACAATGAACCCTATTCCCTAAAAGGCTTAATTAAGGAAGTTGATTTTAAATGTCACACGTAAATGTGATAGGACCTAATTAGATAACTAAAGAACATCTATTGAGGGAAAGAGGTGGACCGAACCCTCAATGGGCCTTCCTACACCAAGGTTTTCCCCCCAAAGAATCGGGAGGCTTCTCACAAGGTTCTACCATCATACGACCCTTAGGTGTCGTTAGGTTAGAACCCGATTCATGCCATTTTAGGAAACTAGAATTGGACTATACCCTATGGGTTGAGAGGTGGAGCGGTGCATCCTTCTTGTTTCCCATTCTCTTTGAACCAAGTGCGGCATGGGTCAACGTTGGTTTGGGTATCTCTACATAAAGTAGGATACCTAAGAACCAATGCTAGAATGCTGTTAGGAGACCTTGACCATGAGGGATCCAAGTTTCACATCGATCCTAGTGGGTTCGGCCACGATTATTCCATTGCAAGAGGCAGACTCGAGAAACCCTAGGTGACAAACCGTGTGACATTCCATGGGAGTGCTAGGCGGCATCACTTAGACTCATGATGGACCACTAGAAACATGCTTGGTCAACCGATAGGCACACATGTTATAGTTGGTATCAGAGCCAACAAATGAATAAAACAATCAAGATAGGAATAAATTGCAAAGAGTCAAGTGATGTTTTCACTAGAAAATATTTTTTATTTCACTCTCTTGTGGATTTTTGCTACTTCCAGACCTACGAGGCATGGAGCAAGTTCCTCATATTTCATATCATGTTCAGGACAACTATGAAAGCTTCAAGATATCATAGATGATCAAGCATGATGGGGATCCTAGATTGACTCTATAACCCTTCACTATCGTATGCGAAAAGGCGTTGAACTTGGAGTGTGGGTTATTGCTACATTGATGCCAACTAGCTTGCCTATCTTCAAAAAGATCTGAAGAGGCTAAAATGGTTGGAGGACTTGAAGATTATCAAGTTATTCATCTTCCATGAGGATCGCTTGAACTTGATCCTATACATTGGATGTCGATAAGTAGAACAACCTTGCTATATCTATGAGGAGGTGATCAAAGTCTTGCCAACAGACAGAATTAAAGTAATGGGGTGAAACGAACGTTGTTGTAGCACATAGGGTTGAAGGTCACCACATGGGTTTGGTAAGAAAACTAGACAAGATAGATGGAGATGTGTCGTCAAGAGATAAGTAGATTATAGTGAATGTTTAAAGGTTCAAGAGGTACTTCATAGTCAATCACACGGGTTTGAGAGAGAAGAATGAATGGGGGTTCAAGAGCTTAGACTCCGGAGATGGTAGAGATAAGATAAGGGTTGAAGGTTTCAAGCCAAGTTCTTGAAGATGCTAATACAACTTCCAACTACATGTTCTTAGGAAAGATCACAAGAGTATTATCTCATAAGTTCTAACTCAAATCAAACTTGTTTTATTGTTTGTAAGAGCAATCACAAATTATAAAATCAAGTAAAATATGCTGTCATGTATCATAAACTACTCTGCATCCCATTATTCATACATAATGCCATAGCATGAATCAACTTTGCATGATTACATTAAATGTAGAATGTTAGGGACAAAAGCTTATGAGTCAATTACAAGGCTTGTAGGGCAAAGAGACTTGTTTCGAGAGAGATTCAAATTGAGTTCTTGATAAGGATAAGTTACCACAACCAAGAAATAAGAGAAAAAGCTCTTCTTAATTCAACTCAAATCATCTATGAATTATCTACAAA
Source organism: Lygodium microphyllum (assembly GCF_053477565.2). Classification (NCBI taxonomy): domain Eukaryota; kingdom Viridiplantae; phylum Streptophyta; class Polypodiopsida; order Schizaeales; family Lygodiaceae; genus Lygodium; species Lygodium microphyllum. The sequence goes on along the minus strand of NW_028229515.1, from coordinate 3,402,031 downwards.
CATTGCCCTGCCATAGGGGCACATAATACTTGCATATTTTGACAAGTTGTCTTCTATAGAGTAAGAAATGAAGTAACAAAAAATTGCTGTAGCTAATTCTCTAAATATGATTGAAGATATCAGCCCCAAATCAACCCAAATATTTTCTAAAATTCACCTCTGGTGATAGCATAAACTTCCCCTAACACGGTGTTGGTACGTTTGGTGTCAAAAGTCCAGCACGGGGGTAAGAGATAGTAGGGTGAAGGTAGATTTAGGGAGAGAGTAGACATAAGAGAAGGGGTTTGAAGAAATTGAATATGTAGAAGAATACTCCCAAAAAGAATTAGAAAATGTAGAAGAATACTAACCGAGATGAAGCCTGCCATTTTATTCCTACATTATGAGAAGATAAAACTCTTGTAGACAAAAACGTGTATAAAATAATACCTTTCTCTATGCTACTCAGATCGCCAATTTGATGCTTCCATTGGCTCCGAAAGGGGGTAAAATACCAAGACACATGACCATAATTTAGCCAAATCACTCATATTTCATCTCCCACTTTGGAGTGTTGTTCACTGCCTGAAAACAGCGATCACATGTCACACAATTTCAACAATCTCTCTTTTTACATAAAATCCTCTCAAATTAGTTGAAAGCTACATGCTTTCTTTTACATGTTATCATAATATAGAAGTTGTCTACAGTTTTATAGATTTTTACAATACATAATATCTAAAATATAAAAAATTGGCTAAAACTTGTCCAAAAATCTAATTATTTTGAACCATGGACACTAACACTAATGTCTAAAATTGCATTGGCTCTCTAAATCAATAAGAAAGCCACACTCTATATATATTTTTACACTATGTGCATAGCGGCACGACATCCATCCCCTCCTAACCTACACATCCTCTTGCATGTGCAAAAGTCTTACGGATCTGCAGTCTTAGAAGAAGTATCTTCTACCATGTCAATGTCTTCATTTTCTGCCTCTTCTTCTTCCTCTATTTCTTCATGCTCTTGAATTAAATCCAAGTCTTCTAACTCATATGTTGAACTTTCTCTTTGTTTGAAGAGCTTGATTTTTTTCCCAACTATGGGTATCTTCATGCTTGTTCCATCCAATTCAGCCAATGAATATGTGGCATTGTCATGAATGACCTTTACCACATACGGGCAAAACCAGCGCTTTACCATCTTCCTAGAAGCACTGTATTGATTTTCTAGGCTATTGTCATAGACAAGCACCTAGTCATTTTCTTGAATTGCTCTTGGCCGAAGTCGATGTCACTTATCAAATCTTCTTTTATTCTTTAGTCTTGTTGTCTTTAGCTTCTCAATAGCTACTTGAACATCTTTAGGCATTATTTCTAGTTGCCATATACGCAAAGTCAACAACTCTTCTCTACTGATGCTTTCTACCCAATGTAAAAGACTCCATGTGAGAATATAGTCTTTAATTGGCATAATTGGTTGTTGTCCATGCATAAGTTCAGCTGGTATATAGCCAGTCAATGTACTATTAGTCCATCAACCCATAATGCAAAATGTAGCATTTTAGGCCATTCTTTGATCTTTCCTCTACAAGACTTTGCTAGAGCTTTGAGAATAGATTGATGTCCTCTCTCACTCTTTCCATTGCCTTCAGGATTGTAGGTTGATGCCAAAGCCAACTTGATAACCAATTGAGAAAAGAAGTTGTGTGCCTCATTGGCATCCAATTCTCCTCTATATCTGTAGTTACCTTGCTAACACAACCATATCTACAAAATACTTCTTCAAGAAAAAAGTGACAATCATCTTGAGTGGTCTTGGTTGTTAAAGCTTTACCTTCAACTTGATTGGTTAGATCTTCTCTTGCAAGCACTAAATACAACATATTCCATATCCTTGTAGGCATGGCTACAAGATCAATAATCCATCTATAATGTACAGACAAGGGATAAGTCGGTTGTAATCCATCTCGATGCTTAATCATAGAATATATCTGACACACATAACAGGTTTCAACAAAATGCTTTATATCTCGATACATGTTCTACTACCAGTAGTTTTCTTTGACTTTAATAAAGGTTCCTCATATACCTCTATGGCTAGCCCACAAGCTTTCATGAAATTCCTTCATTACCTGTAGTTGCAACCTTTTAGTAGTACCTAAAACTTGGACATGTGCTCCTTTATTCTTCTTTGCGTGCTTCCATAGATGCCCATTTTAAAGAAAGAAGCCATAAGATTTCCTCTTAATATTCTTTAACTCTTCATGAAACCAAGTCTCTTTCTTCTTCATTGTACTCAAATATTGGCCAATAATCTTCTTCATAAACTTCTTCAAGGAAATAAACTAGAACTTGAGCAATGCAATGAGCATGCTGGCTTCTAGGTGACCACCCTTCTTCCATAGATAAATATTTAATCTTTGTTGTTGTATGGTGATTTACAATAGTACCTTTTCATGTTCTTATTGTACTTACTGCTATATTATTAAAAAGATCAGCTTCACCTGCAAGATTCAGCTTTGGGTTTGTATATGATGCAGCAATTGAAAATGTACTTTTAATAGCCATGGAATGAAATTCAACAAGTATAGATTCTTCAACTTCATCTTATTCCATCAACTCTTCTTCATTGTCATATCTTACATGTGACAGCATGTTAGCAACTGGATTCACCTTTCCTGCAATATGTTAGGTGTAGAGCAGTTGGCAATCATGCCTAAGAGTGGAAGACAATCAGTTTCTACCACTACGAAAGAACCTATCAAGTATTCATGATCACACTTTAATGCTGTTACAACTCCCCACAACTCCCTTTTTACTTGTGCATACCTTCTTAGACATTCATTGAGAACCGTTACTCCAAAACGAATTGCATACCTATTACCTTCAAGGTCTTTTTGGCCAACAGCCCATCATATCCCAATGGGACTTGTATCCACAGTAAGAATGATGGGTGGACCATTTGAATAATCAGCCCTTTTGAGAGTGGGTGATGAAATTAACAAATTCTTTAGTTTGCGTACAGTGAGAGTATGCTCTTTCCCCCAAGAAAATCTTTGCCCTTTTCTTAATAATTGATAGAGATTTTTTATTACATTGGCAATATGTGGTATCCATACGAGATGGAATACACATGCACTAAGAAATCTTTTCACCTCTGAAATATTTGTGCATTTTTCTTGCATTTTGCTTATGGTATCTATCTTGATTTGTGAAGGTTTACATCTGTAGGGGCCACACAGATGTCCGACCACTAGGACTTCTTCTACTCCAAAAATTGACTTAGCTCTAGAAAGGGTAAGATGTACCTCTTCTAGCCTTGTCAAAATCCTAGCACAATCATGAATATGGTTAACCACAAATATTATGCAACCATCTTCATCAAGCTCCTCATTATTTTCATTGACTTCACATCCCTTGATAGGTACTGATGGGACCTAAAACGAGCCAGCACTGGCTATAGCACTAGTCGGACCTCATGCTCATACACAAACACCCTCATGGCCTCGCGGACCAAGAGCGTCAATCTAATGCTGAAGGACAAACTGCCCTAAAGCTTAACTCATGCATTTATAGTTTATAGTCTAACATTTTCCTTAAACTCCTCAGAGGGAGATCCTAGAGTACTTAGGCATAACGCCTCGTCACACACATATAGGAGGCACTCCGGAGCCCCACTGCAGCTCTCCTACATCTCGGGGATTGGCCCTTTGATGTGCTGCTAAACATATAACACATACGAGCACAAACTCCTCTCTTTTATATTTCTCGTATTTCCAAGAGATATACCATGCTTCCTCACTTCACAGTCCCTTAAGAAACCGACCCTCTATCCTACGGCAAGGGATAACCTCACACTCTCAATCGTGGGTCAAAGTCCTAAGAAAACAATTGCTATGCAATCCAAGAGTTTTTCCTTCGATACCATGAACCATGCATAGTGCATAATGTGAATGGTTTAGTGCATAAACAATAGAAAATCAGCATTGTGCATCGTGCGAAACCAATCTTTTCATGATTTCCATGCTAACGTTTATGTATTGAAACGAGGAGAGACACCGAGCCTTACGCTCATGCTGCCTTTTTCTTCATTTTCAAACAACGTCCTATAGACATTATGCAACACATAAATCAAATTTAAGATTGTATTTTGACGCTCAAACTCCCCTCTCACCCTACCGTTTAATATTTTGCAATCGTTGATAGGTGTAAGAGTCATTTTATGTGTATTTCTTTGTAGAGAAAGCAATAAATACGGACAAAAACATAGAAATGAGGGTAAACCAAGGATAACCTCGTGCTCTAACTTCATTATACATTGCACAAACACTTATGTGATTTTTTGGAATTTTCATTTTATCGTTTCCTAAAATTTTCCCATTTAAAACCTATTTTTCACTATTTTTGGTATTTTTCCTCTATTTTCTTCAATAAAAGTGACTAGAAATTGAGATTTATTATGGGCTGTGACCCTTAGGTTCTTTGACAGTAAAATTTTAGGTTTTATTGATGTTATATCTCATGTTTCCCCTTTATTTTGAAAAAAACCCATTTTTGTCTCTTTTACGCTTGTTTTACGGGTTTCATACCATTAATTTCAGTCATAACACTTATGATTTTCTGATTTTCTGATCATAAACTGATCAAACTCATAGAAAACCACAACATAATGCACAATCAACCCATGGGAACAATATTTCATCAACCAAATAGCATAAAAACTCATTTTTTCTTCATAAAAAATTAAATTGCCGCTTTGGCTTTGTGTCTTGGGATCTCGGTTTTGCTATGGGACTGCGTATCTGATTGTTTGGAATGAATCGGACTTCTTCCTCATCATGCATGTGCTGCAGACGGCCTTCTTTTTGAGAGATGGGTTGCCCAACTATTTTGGACCAGTCGACCATTACATTTTCAGCCTTCACTTCTTTAATTTTTGCATCCATGCTTTCTTTATCTTCAGCTTCAATTGCTAAAATTAATTCTTTAACTGCTTGAAGTTGAATTCATTGTGCAGTCAACTTCTCTTCATCCTACACAAAGACTCGAAGAGCTTGCAAAAAAGCATGCATTATTTCTTCAGCATCATCACCAACATATTGTCTATTTCTTTTGATTACATTAATAATTACATCATGGAATTCACATTTGGAAATTCCAAGAATTTCACCTAAGGTGAAATCAATTTTACTTCCAAAATTCGTTCTTGTAGAACTTGTTTGAGATCGGTTGTAGTTTCTATGTCAGACTGCAATTTGTAGCCTGGTTGCTTGCCTTTCTTCTTTCCTTCGGCCTTCTTTGTTTGAGACGCATCTTCCATCTCTTGGTCAAGGATTATATTTTTAGCATGCTTTGGTTGTTCATGCATTCTTCTAGTTACCCATTTTTTGGAGGGCCAGAAGAGGAAGGCCCTGGTTCATATTCTATTCTCCTCTTTTCTTCAATCAAGACTTCTATGTGATTGACGTCAGCCAAATGTGCAAAGGCAGAAAAAAAATCTACCGGTTCTTTCCAACCATTTAATCCTCCAATGTTTTGATGGCAAATCATCTTTGGCTACTTTATCACACTCCATTTGATCTAGTGCATGCATCCATACTTTAGATTACACATTAGCTTTACATGCTTTCAAATTAGATTTAGTTGACTCAATTTGCAGTCCCCATAGGTAGTTGCATCAATTGCTGCGTAGGCATTTTTTACAGCTAAATCTTCTAATCTTTTCATCATTTCACCATTGCCAAAAGTTGGCTCCAGTGGAAGACCAGTTTCAGCTACATGAATTTTTCTATCTTTCCAAAAGACGAGCTTTTGTTCTTCAACCTCACAAAAGGCAGAACACTCCCTCTTGTCATGTTGTTGGCTGTCACACTAAATACAATGCCTCTTATAGCCTTCTCTCATGGGTCTTTGAGTTGATGATCATCCTCATTCTTCAACTTTGACATCCAGCTTCTCCACCTTGGAACTAATTTCTATAAGATTCAAATGAAGGTCACACACGCTTTTAATGAGTTCATCCATTACATCATTTTTAGGAGGAATAGAAGAAGAAAGAGTTGGTTAATTAGTCAAAGGAATAGAGGATTTTGAAGGTGGAACAGGTTCCATCAAAGGAGTTATTGAAGTTGAAGTAGAGCCCAATCTTAGTCGCATCCGCTCTCTTTAAGCAATCATGTTAACTGCAACAATAACATTTTTCCATGTAGTCTTGACTCCTGATTTAGAGGTAGCATATTCTAAGCAATCAACAAGCTTCTCTTGCAGAATGGGATCTACAGCCTTAAGCAATAATTCAATCTTCTGACCTTCCATACTTTGTTGGTCTGTCCAAATTTACTTTCGAACTTATGATATAAAGTTGTTGCAGCTAAACCTTTGTTGGGTTTCTCAACCCAATCAGTGAAACTTTTCTTTGTCATTAGGCCAGAGTCTTCTAAGAAGAATTCTTCATGTAGGGATTTTTTGAATGCAGCCCAATCCGCATCTTGCTAAAAAAGACCACCAATTCTTTCTTGAAGACCATGCTTGGCTAGTTTGACAAAATAGTGACTCCATGCATGTTGCGGTACACCAAAGAAGAGCATTTTCTAAACATACAAGTGAATGAAAATAGAGACATTTTTACTATTAAATTGTTATAATTTCTACCAAACTTCCTCTAGGGCCTTAATAGCTATGGAATCAATCTTCTATTTGTCTTTCCTTTGTTGTTATTGTTGTAACATTTGGATTTGTTGTTGTTGTAACACCTTGGGGATTGGCCCCTCGATGCGTCGCTAACACATATAACACATACGAAATAGACTCCACTCTTGGTATCAATATTATATCATTCCAGGAATGTACTAGTCCTCACTTACTTGTCCCCTTGGACCCACAATCTAGACCTATAGCTTGGGTGCCTTACTCTCTCCAGCATGCGTCATTTATACTTCAAACAATTGCTATGCATGCTAGGAATAGATACCATGTGTATGATTCATGCAATAGTGTATGCCTTATTGTGCACAAATAATTATGGTTTTAAAAATAGCCTATGTGTCGTGCAAAAACATCCCTTTTAATGAATTTTTGCTAATACGCAATGCTTCATTGTAGGGACCTAGCACCAAGGTAAACCTCGTGCTACTATATCCATTATTTCCAAATAAACCGCTTCCTAAATATTATGCATAAAGAGAAAAATTAGACTTTGGATTATTTCAGCACTTAAACTATTATATAACATCATCCTCCCCCTCGCCGTTTAAATTTTGCTGCGGTGCATAGGTGTAGAGGTTCTTTTTTGTCGTTTTTTGTATGTAAAAGCAATAAATAGGCACTTTAACACAAAGTATAAGGGAAAAACTGAGGCTTAACCTCATGCTTCAGCCCTGTTAGACATTCACATACATAGATCTTATTTTTTCATTTTTTTAGAATGCAAGAAACCCATTTTTTTCCATTTTCTTCTATTTTTTCTATTTATTTTTAAAAGAAAATAGGTATTTTCTAGTTTTTTTTCTAATGACTGATCATTGCAACTAAAACTCAGCATTTTATCTTATTTATCCCATTTCCACTCATTTTTTCCCACTCAAAAGCGAAGAAACTATCAATTTCCATCAAAATTAGTATTTTTTCAGGTTTTGAAAATGTATAATTGTTGTAAATCAATAGGGGTTTTGCAGAACAGTGATTTTATCCCTCAAACATAATGCAAGGAACATGCAAATAAAATCTCAGCCCATGTCCACACCATTTAGACCATGAACGACAAAAAACAATGAAATTTCTTTCATAAAATATAGCATACCGCCTTTTTGCGTGTTTCAGGTTTTTTGAGTATTTAATTGGGACTGTGTATTGACCAACTAGCCATGGATTTCAGCAAAGATCTTCAACCTTCATCCTCTTGGAACAATCTGGTGCCTCTTGGACAAGCATCCATCTCCCGATTCTCTTATTGATTCTTGCTACATGAACTGCATCTATACAGGAGAGAGAAAGAGGAGAGAGAAATATTGAATCTCAATCACCACAACCGGGCAACCATCTCTGAAGGAGAGTGAAGACACAGTAGGAGAATCAGCCATGTAATCAGAAGGGGGCGTTGTTTGTAAGTGCCATAGCCCCCTCCTCCACCAAATAGAATAATGGCGCCTTCTTTTGCCTGTGCCGAAAAAGACGGACACCCCCTCCCCCCATGATTTTGATTTTTTTAGGGGCTCCCAAAGGGAGCTCCTAGAAGGCACATCTTTTGGGCTCTCTTAAGTCCTTTCCCACTTGTCCTTTGGCCTTGGCCTCCCAGGCACTCCCATTTCTACGTATGGTACCCGATTCGAAGTCTGCAAAATCCTCGCAGTCCGTCTTGAAGTCCCGCACTATTGGGCATCTCCTAGGATCTCGTATGACATGCCAAAGAATTATGAAAATTCACCAACTTTTGTCTAGTGGGTCTTTCAAGCACTTTCAGGCATTGCCGCTTAAAATCATACTGATTGCAACCGCTGCCTTCGACAAAGTCTATTTTTCCCATGAAATTCAGAATTTTTGGCTATTTTTAAGCACTTCTCAACATAAAAAATCATTTGTCATTGGCAAGCATGGGATAGGGTGATTCAGCCCCTCAAATCCCATGAAAAAATCTGCACATAAACAACCACAAAGAGCATCAAGCTGATATAGAATAGATACACAACAAAACACATCACAACTCTCACCCTACCCCTTGTCAAAACCAAGGCATGATTCCATGAGGAGTAGGTCTAGCATAATCTAACAGAAATCCTAAATCTAGTCACTAACCAACTACTGCAACACAGCCAAGCTAAAAAGAACTATCAAAGAGGTCATCCTAAGTGGTAGTCTGAACTACCTACCTAACTAAGGACAACTCAACTAGGAGCTTCTACTAGCCGAGAACTCCTATAGCCTGATCAAGAAATATTATCTTTTAGCACATTGGGTCTTTTAGCCTCTTATTTTCCATACTTGGGTGTGTAAAAAGGAGGGAGCTAAGCATAGTGACCCAAGGAGAACAAGGCATCGGCCTCAGGTCCTATCTCAATACCCAAGAATGTACCAAGCCCTCACAAGGCGACACTGAATCCTTTTCTAACGCTCACTTTTATTTTTGCAAGCCTCGGGTCTTGTCTCGTCCCCAGAAACCTACCAGGTCTTCGCAAGGCGATAAACAATAGCTCAAAGATTTTTGTTTCTTTCCTTTTTTATTTTTATAGGGGTTAGAACCCCTTTTTACATGCCTCTGCATATTCATATATTGGCTTTCAGATATTTAGGACTTTGTCTCTTTCCATCATTATTTTAGTAGGTTTCTCTAACTGCCTCACAACTAACAGAAACTCCTAGAATGGCCACCTAGCAGGTCAGCATAACAGGGTCTCTAGAATTGTCTTCTAAAATAGGTATTTCAATGCTTGACAATGCCTTTGCAGGAGGCAATGACTACTCAGACCTCCCCTACACATAGAGAGCCTAAACCTGGGACTTCACGCCTCAAGTGCCGGTCCTCAACAAACAAAAGAAAGTAACCCTTACACGCACGTATATCATTAATTGATTAAGGGAAAAGACTCGTAAAGGGGACGAAACCACCTAGAAGGGCCACAAGAAGCTCCTTTGTAGCAAAGGCTCCCTCCAGCAACTTCGTCAAACTGTATAATGCAATCACTACAACAAAAAACCATTAATTGTACCTGCACTAAACAAACATAGGGCCCTCTTAGCCTAAAGAAATAGTACATTTCACTGTAAACTAGCTGACCCTCTTGGCCTAAACTCTTCGCATTACCCATATCAACCATCACCTGCCATATAGCGTGTGGTCTGATAACATTCCCCACAAGCGACCAGGTCCTGTCTCGTTAAGAGCAACATCCGGACTAGGACCATAGTTGAAGAAGAGGTCCTTTTCATAAGCAAAATCAGCTAAGGAATCCGCAAACTGATTCCAATAACGTGGAATGAGCTGAAGAGATACGCTCTCAAATTCATCAAGTAGGGTTATAGTAGTGCAATGATATGTATGAAGGATGGGATTCACTATATATGTCACATTAGGTTGATTTAAGATCAGCTGGGAATCCCCCTTTACCACTGTGGAACACCACCTTTCTTGGAAATATTCAGTCCCATAATCAAGGCTTTATACTCTGCCATGTTGTTAGTGAATCCTACCCCGACATAAACAGCTAATTTCATTGCAACCCTATGTCAGGGATCTCGGATAACTACTTCAATACTCCCTCTTTTATTAGGCCCCCGGGACACTCTATCAAAGTACAACGTGTACGTCCATAATGGATTTGCACAACCAGCCATCAAGAACTCCCCTATTCGTAATTATGATAGTCAAAATTCAATATATTTAGAGGATGAACTGACGGCTCCATCCCACCTTCTTCATTAAAATCAACAAGGATGCTTGTCAAAATTTGTAAATAGTGATGGTAGAAAACTTTGATCTTCTACACAAAGGTCATCTTCTTGCTCAATCACTTTGTATCCTTTGCTCCATCAGATAAGCTTCCCTTGATGATATCTTTGCTTGAGATGTGGGTGCTCGAAATAAAGGATTAACTACCCCATCAACTAATTTAAGCTCTCCTTCCAGTCTCAACTCAACCCCAGCATAGACATGCAATGCATTTAGCATGTTAGCATATTCAAAAATAATAAGATTTAATCTTATTAAGATTAACCTTATTCTTAAATTCTACCCCCTGTAGATCAGCTAATAAAGCCGTGGACTTATTTTTACCTAACCGAACTATCTTGTAAAGGCCATACCATCTCGGTTCTAGCTTTCCTGGAAATAGCTCCCTACGCGCATCATAGTATAGAACTAACTGCCCTTTCTTAAAGGTATATTTCTTCGCTTTTAGATCATGCATCCACTTCATCCGACATTTAGCCACCTTTTGGTGCAACAGATTGTGCAGTTTAAGTTCATCCAAGTGGGCTATATGGGTAAGGCACACTCCACCCCGTAAACTAATTTAAATGGGGTGTGCCTGGTGGCTCATTTGAACGTCGTATTATACGCCCATACATCCACATATAATTTTGTATCCCAATCCTGCTCCTTTTCGAAGATTATATTGGATAGGATACCCACAATCTACTTATTGGTACTTTCAACTTGTCCATTGGCTTGTGGATTATAGGGGGTCGTCTTGTTATGCTTAATTTTCCATTCTTCAGTCAGGCTTTCAATTACCTTGTTCAAAAAATGGGTTCCACGGTATGATATTATTTCCTTTGGTAGACCAAAATGGCAGATGATATGCTCAAGTAGGAAACTCATAGTCTCTTTTACATTGTCTTGCCTCGTCGCGCATGCTTCTAACCACTTTGTAAAGTAATCAATTGCTACTATAATGTATCTGTTTTTGGTAGTAGATGACGGGTAATAAGTCCCACAAAATCGATGCCCCACTTCTCAAATGGAAGGGTAACCATAATCGGCATAAGTGGACACTTCCTATTCTCTCTATTTTCATGTCTTTGACATGTATCACATCTCTTCACATAGTTAAATGAATCCAGAAAGATGGACAGCCACCAATATCCAACTCTTAAAGCCTTCTATGCCATCAACCACCTAGCAAAGTGCCCTCAACAAGCATAGTCATGGCACTCTTCCAATATAAATGGGACCTCCTCAGGCATCACACATTGGCGATAGATATAATCAACACCTTGCTGATATAGTGTTCCTACGATCAAGGAAAATTTCAATGCGTGCTGTTTAATTTTTCTCTTCTATAATTTTGATAAAGTACCTCCAATCTCTCCCATAGAAAGATTGTGCGTTAGAGGAGCATACCAGGAGGGAATAAACACCATATCAATCTTGAACAAAATTTCCATATCACTTCCTTTAGCTGAGACCTCTTTCGGCTTCTCTTTTGGCTCTTCGAAATCCACAAGACACTCGACAATGCCCAGAAGCTTTGATGGCTTGCTCTTAATCTCCTAATCAAATTCCTGCAAAGTGATTAACCACTTTGCTAAATGATCAGGCGATTGTAACTTATTCAACAACAATCGAAGCCTTCCGCCTTCGTATAAAAAACCACCTTCTCATAAAGAATGTAGTGTCTAAACTTTTTGGTCGCAAATAAGATCCCAAGGCACAAATTCTCCATATAGGTATAGTTAATCTCCGATATACCCAACTTCTGACTAGCAAAATCTATCGGATGGTACCACTTCTCCTCCCAAATTTGGGATAAGCAGTAGCTAATACTATACATGGTTGTTGCTGAAAATATGTAGAACATTTCGCCCCTTTTTAGGTGCTTTTAAAATAGGTGCTTCGGCAAGCTCCTGCTTCACATCGTCAAAAGATACTTTGCAAGCATCACTTTATGCAAACTGACATTTAAATGACAATAGGTTTGTCAGTGGCAACATTCTTTCTGCCAAGGCATTGATAAACCTTCGATAATACCCTATCAATGATAGAAAGCTATGCACTTCCTTTAGAGTATATGGCAGACTCATGGTGACTATGACCTTGATCTTTTCAGGGTCAGTCACAATCCCTACCAAACTAACTACATGGCCTAACAATAGCCCATAAGGCACTCCAAAGACGCACTTCCGTAGGTTGAGAGCTATCCAAAATTGTCTACACCGCTCGAAACACTTCCACAAAAAAATCAACTGCCTTTCTCTTACAGTGTGGCTGCCCCCAGGTCATCAATGAATACTTTCAACTCCTCTGGGGAGATGTCACCAAAGATCTTGTCGGCGGCTGTTCTTTGCCACAAACCAGGTGCATTACATAATCCAAATGCCATCACATGGTATGCAAAAGGTACCGAAGACAGTGATAAATGTCATTTTCAGCTCGTCTTACTTAGCAATCACCATTTGGTTATACCCTACAAAGCAATCCATGAATGAATATATTTCTCTACCTACCAATTGATCCAAAATTCAGTTAATAAATGGCAACGGGTAGTGATCTTTAAAAGTGTGTTTATTTAGCTCTCTAAAGTCTACACAAAGACGGATTTGATTATTATTCTTCTTTCTAATCACAATTGTTGAACACCATTCAATATGCTGAACTGGGAAGATCAAACTTGCATTTCGCAACTTTTGAAGCTCTTCAAACAGCCCGTCCCTTAGTTCAAAAGGCATACGCCTTACTTTCTGACGTATAAGGTGGATACCTTCCTTTATAGGAATGGTATGCACAATCAGTCTGGGAGGAATACCCCTAATTTCATCATAGCTCCAAGCAAAGATGTCGTGGAACTCTTCAATCATGGACACATATTTCTCTCTCTCTTTCAAACTAAGCATGGAACCTAATTTGATCTTGAGGCTCTATCTATATCTCTTATTTAATCTTGAGGCTCTATCAGCTCATTCAAGGTTATCTGATAAATATCCTCCATAGTGGACCCTTCTTTAGATCCATCGCTCAATGACGTCTCACTACCAGATGGATCATCTACTATTTCTAGTTCAGTGGAGGATAATGGAGCTCTCTCACTCTAAGGAGACTCAAGGTAAGCATCCACTATTATACGATGGGCACCCCGACCTAGAATCACTCAACCAATGGGTTTATTGACTTGACAATTTGCTCGTAGAATCCATGGCTTGTATTAATTCATAGTCCAACGTTTACCATCCCTTCTCCTCACAGGGAGATCCCATAACATATAGGCATAATGCCTCGTATCACACACATAGGGAAGCACCTCTCAAACTAACTGTCACGGCTCCATTACAACTCTCCTACACCTTGGGGATTGACCCCAAGATACGTTGCTCCAACATAAAGTACACACGATACAAGCTCCACTCTTTCATTTTGAACATATTCCAAGAGATACCATGTGTCTTTACCAAATAATTTTCCAAGAACAATCGATTAGCCTACAGCTTAGGACGACTTCACACACTCAAGTGTAGGTCATCATAATTGAAAATAGGTGCTATGCATCCAGTTCTTCATATTCTGATACTATGGTTGATATGCACATGCAAAAGTGGATGATCCTAACGTGCTCAAACGTAATTTTCAATCAGAAATGTGTCATGCAAAACTAGGCTTTCCAATGCTCATTTACTAACTCGTTGTGGCGATGAAAGGATAGCACCGAGAAAATGCTAATGCTATTATCCTCTTTCATGCTATGCATCAACAAAATCAGTTATAAACATCCCCCAAATCGCATCATTCAAACACCCCATCCCCTACTTTTAAGTAGTGCTTTCGTTGCATAGGTATAGGGGTTTATTTTGTCATGTTTTGATGTAAGAAAAGTGATAAATCACAAACTTTGACAAAGAGATAAGGAAAATTGTAGCCAAACCTCATGCTCTACCACTACCATACATTCACAAACACTCATTGTATTTTTCCTTATTTTTATGAAGCATATTCTTATTTTTCCTTATTTTTTAGCATTTATTTGATAATAAGCACTATTATTTTTTGATTTTTCAATGCCGACCATTCCATTATACTAAAATTTAATTTTTTTTCCATTTCCCACCATAGGATTACATTTCACCCACCCAAAACGAAAAAACCATTATTTTACCCTTAAAAATCGCATTTCGAGTTTTACAGAATTTAAATAGCGCATGTAAATCATTATGAAATCAAAATTTTCTAATAGAAAACAATTAAACATGATGTAACCAGCACTCAAATGATTTTTCATCACATGAGAACATCATTTCTATCATAAAATGTCAAAAAAGCTTCATTTCATTCATGAAAATTAGTCATACCGTGCTTCTACGAAACCCAAGATGCATTAAATGATTTCGTGACCAGTGGATGAAGCCTCCTCCATTTCTCTCAATTCTATGCTACACATCAAGCTTCAGCATCTCCATTAATCTCCATCATCATTTGCATCAATCTCTTTCCTGATTCCTCCTTCAAGATAATGCGCATGAACAGCCTATAGAGGGGAGAGAGAGGGAGGAGAGAGAAATACTAAAAAATGAGATTTTTAAATCCCCCATTAAAATAGGCAAGCTTACAGCCATTGTGTTCCTCTCTGTGTCCCCCTAATCAAGAATCTCACTCTCTCTCTCCAAATGGGTTTGAATCAAAGAGGCATCGACCAAAAATGAGGAGACACATTGATGCTTCCCTCGTTCAACAATTTTTGCATTAGTTTCAAGGCTCTTATTAAGCATAAGGTGTCAAGAATCGCGTGGTGGGGGAACTTGCTCAAGATGCTACACCAAATACACAGAATGCACAAGGAGAAGCTCGCTCAAGAGATAAGAAGAGAGATGGAGGCCAAAACGTTTTCTTATTGGTTTCTTCTTCTTCTTCCACTCACTTTTACGATGTACACAAAGTATAGATAAGATACAACATAAAGGAAAGTGGCCTACTAAGTCAAACAATGCATAATCGACTACACTAGTCAATTGGCGCTATAACTATGCCAATTGTAAATAGGTGTAACAACCTAAATATAATAAGTAATGAGTCAGTGGCCATGATAGAGTCATAATGACCACCGATGTGCTAAGTGTATACATGTGGACCCATCTAACCAGGCAGTCCATCATTAATGTCCGCATGTGTTAACCTTTTCATCTCAACACTCCCCCTCAAGCTCAACTGCATCTCTACAACTCCAAGTAAGCTTCAAAACTTTTGAAGCTTCTTTGTACCCAATGCCTTTGTGAAGATGTCAGCTATCTTCTCCTATGTGCTGACATACACCAAATCAATCTCACTAGCTAGTACCTTCTCTCTCACAAAGTGGTAGTGTACCTTAATATGTTTTGTCCTCGCATGGAACACAGGGTTCCTAGCCAACTGTATACTGCTCATGTTGTCACAATAAATGACAACTGGACCTTCCACCTGCACATCTAAATCAGCTAGCCATACTACCTCACATGCTGTAACAGTAGCACCTCTATACTCAGCCTCTGTACTCGACAAAGCAACTGTAGATTACTTTTTGCTACTCCAAGTAACTGTTGCACTACCAAGAGAGAACATGTATCTGCTGGTAGATCTTCTATCAGACATACTACCAGTCCAATCTGTATCTATGTATCCAAACACCTGTATATCTATATTTGCCTCATAGAAAAGTCCATAATGTAAAGTGGACTTCACATATGTCAATATGCGTGTGACACCATCTAAATGTGGCTTTCTAGGAACTTGCATAAACTGACTCACAAGACCAACAATGTAGCTCAATTCTGGCCTTGTAATGGTCATGTAGATCAAACTCCCCACTATCCTCCTGAGCATAGTAGGGTCTTCTATCTCATCCCCAATATCAGCACTCAACTTTACATTCTGCTCCAACAAGACTGAAAGTGGTTTGCTTGCTGTCATACCATACTTGGACAACATATCCAAGCCATACTATCTTTGGGACAGCCATATACCATCATCACATCTGATCACCTGAATGCCAAGGAAGTACCTTAGCTCACCTAAATCCTTCATCTCAAACTTCTTCTTCAAAAATTCCTTGACTTCAGCAATCCCACTATCACTATCACCTGTAATAATCAAGTCATCCACATAGATGACTATGATGACCAAACCTACATCTCCCTTTCTCACATAAAGTGAGTGATCAACATCAGAAACATAAAAGCCAATATTGACAAGATACTCTCTGATCTTGTCAGACCATGCTTTAGGTGCTTGCTTGAGCCCATAGAGCGGCTTCTTCAACCTGCACACATACGTGGGATGCTCTAAATCTTCATAACCTGCTGGCTGATCCATATACACTTCTTCTTGCAAATCACCATGCAAGAAAGAATTCTTCACATCCATTTGCTTCAATCTCCAACCTTTGGTTGCTGCCAAAGCAATCACACATCTGATAGTTGCCATCCTAGCAACTGGACTGGAGGTTTCTTCATAATCTATGCCATATGTCTGGGCATAGCCTTTTGCAACCAGCCTAGCTTTGTACCTACTAATAGAACCATCTACATTGTGCTTAATCATAAAAATCCACTTACATCCAATATCTTTCTTACCCTTCAGCAATGATACTAGATCCCAAGTCTTATTGGCCTCTAAGGTAGCCATCTCCTCATCCATTGCTACATCCCAATGAGTATGACCAATAGCATCCTCAAAGCAAGTGGGCTCAACATCCTCAACTAGTTTCACCATATAAGCATAATGGTGAGTTGCATAACCTTCAAAACCAAATCTTTTAACAAGGTATCTGACCCTGCTAGATGTGCATACCACCGGATCACTCAATGGAACCTTTACATTACTATGAGCTCTTTGTACACCTGGTGTCCTAACAGAAGGAATACCAAGCTCATCATCCAAGCTCTCTGAGCCAGTAGAGTCTCCATCAAGAACTGCATCAATGCCATCTGACACTTTATTCTTTCCTTTGTCTTTACCTATAGTGCTACTAGATGCACCTGAAGATGTAGAGCTACTCCTTAGGCTCCCAAGCCAAGGACTAGTAGATGATGTCTCTGGTCCACTAAGAGTCCTGATTCTTGCTTTTTAGTTTGCACATGAGTGTCACGATCATCATCATCATCCAATGCATCACCACTAGATACATACCAACTGCTCATTTCATCAAAGATGACATCCTGCTCACTTTGAACTTACATGTGACAAGGTTATAATAGCAATACCCTTTCTACTCTAAAGAGTATGCAATAAAGACACATTTTTCTACCTTTGGATCAAGCTTCTTCTGTAGCTCATCTGGCACATGAACATATGCAACACAGCCAAATACCTTCAAGTGCGATACATCAGGCTTCTTGCTAGTAAAGCATTCTTCAGGAGTCATCCCATGAACTGCAGCTATGGGAGTTCTATTCATAATGTAGACAACAGTATGGATAGCCTCAGACCAAAAATATTTGGGCATATTCTTTTCAGCCATTAATGCCTGTGCAACTTCTACAATATGCCTATTTTTTCTTTCCGCAACACCATTTTGCTATGGGATATACCTGCATGTGAACTGTCTCTTTATCCCATGAGACCTCAGAAAATCACTGAACTCATTCGAGAGGTACTCTCCCCCTCCATCTGACCTCAAGCACTTTACTTTCAAGCTCGTTTCTCTTTCGAAATTTTGCAACTCTAAATGTAGGCAAACCTGGAACCAACCCTTTGGACTACATTAATTTCAGCCTTTGTACATTTGCATGTCCAATGCGTTTGTGCCAAATTTCAATATCTGCAACAACACCTTTTCCTTTAGCATACATAGCAGCATTCATAGTAGAAATTCCAACATCCAGAGTAAACATATGTCCAACTCTACTTCCCTTTGCAACCAACTTGCACTTGTCATTGAAGTCTTCTACAAAGCATCCCTTTGCATTAAATCTGACTTGTAGCCCTTGCTCTACCATTTGACCGACTAATACGAAGTTATTTGTAATAGATGGCACATGTAATACATCTAAAAGAATCTTTGTCTTACCATCATGCAAGGACAAGGGAACTTTTTCAATGTGTGAAATTGGGTGGCATGAATCATCACCCGTCTGCACATAGCCTGTATTTTGCAAATCCTGCATCTCTCCAAACCATTCTGCATGGCTGGTCATATGATTCGATGCACCTGAATCAACATACCGAACATCATCATGTGTTTCCTTTCCTCTAACATTATTCAGCATATGTTGTATAACAAAGAGACATTCATTTTTATCTTCATTCTATCGTGAAGACGATACATAGTTTCCTTGCTACAATTTACCACTACGAATATCATCCTTCTTTGCATAGCAATGGGCTGCAATATGACCTATTTTGCTACAATAATGGCAAACAATAGCAGAATTTCCAGAACCTCTATTCTGCCCTCTATCTCTTCCTCTAGAGCTCCCCCTGCCTCTAAAGTTTCCTCTGCCTCCAGAAACTTGCATTTCACCAAATTGTTGATTGAACTTGTTTTGCAGCACGTCCCATACCATGACCTCTCGAAGAGGATCTACCACGTTCCCTTCCTGAACTCGAGTAAAATGCTTGGACCTGTTCACCATTTCTTTCAGACGAATCACGGGCCTGCATATTGATCTCTTCAGTAAATCATAAGAGAGATCAGCTCATCAAATCTAGAAATGGCTTCCGTACATATACTAAAGTAACAAATGATTTCCATGCCTTCTCATTGTTAAGGCCACTCAGAGTGGATGAAACCAAATTATCATCATCCGGCATTGCATCAATTGCTGCTAAAGAAGCTGCAATGCTCCTCACCTTCAACACATACTCATTGACATACATTTTTCCTTTCTTCAAGGCATTCAACTCTTGCTTGAGTTGAATCTTTCGTGCCTTTGTATTTACTGAAAACATGCTCTCAAAAATTGTCCAAGCCACATGTGAAGTTTCTGCATTCGTGATATGTCCCAGCATAGTATTATCAATTACTGCAGATAGCCAGTACACCACCTTTTTTTCTTTTGCATTCCACTCTTTCCATGCTTTTAACTCATTTGCAGTCGGAGGGATACCTAGCTCTAGCTCCTTTTCTTTACCTGAGACAAACTCATAAAGGCCCTTTCCAATGAGGAAGTTTGTCACACGGAACTTCCATGAAGGGTAGTTGTTCTTATTGAGCTTCTCAATAATGGGATTTCCACTATTCTCTGCCATTATCAAAAACAAGGATATAACACAGCAAGCTAGTCTTCTACAATCTTCCACAACACGTGCACAGTAATACACCAAGCAACCTTTTTTACTGATTGCTCAACAGTACATGTAATCTACAACCTGTTTATAGATAAACCTAATGTTTGCTTCTTGCAAACACCTCAAAAATTATAGATTCACAATGTGTAACCTGTGCACCCACTTTCAGTCAATACAGCCGAATTCATAGTGTACCCTGAAACTACTATCCGCAACCTTGCGGCTCTAAAATGGGACCTGTAACGGCCTCAGATGCCCAAAATAACTGCGAAAAAGCCCTAAAGGGCCTATCTACAAAATATATAGTGATTTGCTTGCACACCAAATCTCACAACAATCTGAGATTTTTGCTCAACCCTGCTTCCGGTGCCTCCACAAGCACTATCCAAGAGAGAGAGTGGAAGGATAGGAGAGCTTCTTACCCGTGGCTTGCTTGCTCGAACCTTGCTTCTTCTCCTTCACTTCAGCCTTTGAAATCAGCATCTCTTAGTGGCACGGCTCTGATACCATGTCAAGAATCGCATGGTGGGGGGACTTTCTCAAGATGTTGCGCCAAACACACACAAAATGCACAAGGAGAAGCTCACTCAAGAGACAAGAAGAGAGATGGAGGCCAAAACGTTTTCTTGCTAGTTTCTTCTTCTTCTTCCACTCACTTTTACGATGTACACAAAGTATAGATAAGACACAACATAAAGAAAAGTGGCCTATTAAGTCAAACAATGCATAACTGACTACACTAGTCGACTGGCGCTATAACTATGCCAGCTGTAAATAGGTGTAACTACCTCAATATAATAAGTAATGAGTCAGTGGCCATGTGAGAGTCATAATGACCATCGATGTGCTAAGTGTAGATGTGTGGAACCATCTAACTAGGCAATCCATCATTAATGTCTGCACGTGTTGAGCTTGTCATCTCAACATAAGGTTTAAAACATTAAAGTAACCGGTTCATCTTTTTGTATTCACATTGTCCCGCAAGTGGATATTTCGGTTCTAAGTAGGCAAATGAGCTCCGATTTGCAATCTAACTGGATAAGCAGCTTTGTGGCATCAAACTCCATCAATCTGACCTCTCCCACTCACTTTACGGGTTCCCGATCCAGTAGTTGCTTTATAATGCCGAACCTTACGGGGATTAAATGGGGGTCAAATGACCTCCGATTAACAAACCGAGACTTATGTTGGATTCCTAATGTCAAAATGCATCTAGGAAAACTCTAGCTCAACCATCCGCAACTATTTGATTTATCATGAAAATTGGCTTGTTGACTCGTGTAAAAGATGTGGGATCTAGAGCATGACAAAGGTGGTAGCTATGGAGGATGGAAGATAAAGACACAACTCATGTTGACATGACAATGTAGACAACTGTTACACAAGTGAATTAGGTTTCAAGATTGAGACTTGAACTCATAAACACAATCTTGTGTATGGACAACAATGACACAGACACTTGACATAAGTGACAAGTACTATTGCATTATCATCATGTGAAAGTGATAGTTCAAGTACATCATTATATAGAGTTCTTTGGTAGCACTTAAGATCCACTGTGCATATGGGATTTTGTCTCTCTTCATAGAATGGACTGCATCTTCCTAGCCTAGCTGTCCTATACAAAGGGACTAAAGTAGGTGTGATTGCAAATATCTCAACACCCCTCCTCAATCACAACCAAAAGTACAAAGTGTGTACAGGCTTTAGTAAAAGCAACACCTACAAAGTGTGGGCACACCATAAACATGGAAAAACACTGGAGGCTGTTGCAGAAGAGGCTAAGTGTGGGTACCACAAACATGATGAACATCCAGAGGCTGTAGCAGGGGCCTTATAAAGTGTACAGAGGCTGTAGTACAAGGATAACTGAGGAATTTTACAAGTTTATGTTTGAGACATTAGGGCTAGGAAACACAAAACTAAAAAAGTCTATCAGAATAGAAGGACTGATGAGGTTTGCCCTTCTCCTAGTGGTCTTCTTCTTCTTCTTCCCCTGCTCTATTTTCTTCTTCTTCTTGGACTGCAACTAGATAAGCCTTTTGGGACCTCTTTCTTGCGTGGCAAAACTTCTCGGTGTGTCCGGTCCTTTTGCAAAAGTCATAGAAGAGCTCATCCTTCTTGCCTTTGTACCTGTTGTGCCAATATATAATGAATGCTCATCTTCCTTTCCGCTTCTAATAGTGATGCCTGGATATCAACAAGTTTAGGATTTGGCATGTTGATTAAAGTTGTTGATACATTATTATATTCAGGAGGCAAACTCTTAAGTAGAACACCAATGCAAACATCTTCTTCCATTTTAATGTTGATTCCTGCAAGTTGGGTTAGAAGTCCTTCCATGTAATTTAGATGTGTGGCAAGTGATGTGTTGGACTTCATTTCAAGCCTGAAAAACTCAATCAAGAAACCATACTTTGATGATTTAGACTATGCACCCAACAAGGTGTCAAGTCTCTTCCATGTATCCTGTGAGGTCTCGCAGTTATCCACATGGTGGATATAGCTGTCGTCTAGCTCCATTTTGATAATGGCTTGGGCCTTATCATCATTCTTTTGCCAAGTTATAGCAAGATGTGCATCATGAGGCTTCTTTTCTTTTCTAGTGGTAATGGCCCAGAGGCCCTTCTTCATCAAGATGAGTTTGATGCGGGTCTTCCAGGTGTGAAACCCGACTCCTTTGAACCGAGCAATTGGAGAGTCTTTGCCCATGTTAAACTTACAAGAACAGTAGCAAATCAACTTCAAAATTTGAGATTTATCAGTGGAAGAGCAGATTACAATGTATCAAGAGACACAAAAAACATACTATGCGGAGACTATGTCTATGTTGATGTTGAGCTTGAATCTTCTTTGTTCGGGGTGTGAGATTTATCTTCAATCTTTTTAGGTTCTTCCCCTCCTTGATTTGATGTTGGGACAATAGATCTGAGTAACAAATGCTTCAATTGATTGAGAAGAAGTAAGAGATTGAAGTGAAAGAAGAAGCTTGAATTAAAGTGGCTATGGTGGCTTGGTCGTCAATTCTTCCAAATGTTCAAGATCTTCCCTCCTTGATGATTTGATAGGAAAGTTGATCAGATCAGAGTGGCAAGGGCTTTGCTGAATCTAGAGAAGTGAGAAATTCAAGTGAGATGAAAGCTTGAAATATGGGTTCCACAGTAGGGTTCTGAACTTGACTGGTTTTTTTGACGTAGCAGCGCACAGAAGTAGACAATTGATGATCCCTCTGAGTGGAAGAAGGTTTAGATATGGCTCTTCAAAAGCCCTATGGTCACAGGACTGTTTGCGACCGGTGCTGATCACACATAGTGTACGACCAATAACTGTGCAGTTCTGAACACTGAGCAAGGAAACAGGTAATGCCGGGGTAGGGAGCGTGTAATGTCAATCTGTATTGTGATGCAATGATGCACCTTGAGCAAAGGAAGAAATCCATAGAAGCAAACATTGGATATCTCTACCTGGATGAGGAGATCAATAAGCTCCAAGTGAGCTGGGTCCTGTTGGCTATGGAGGACACCCAAAGCAGCAGTTGAGAATATTGACATTGCTAAGCTCCATGGTGTGCAATGCTTAGGTGTGAGGTGCACCAAGGAGGAGCTCTGGAAGTAGAGGAATATTTTCCAAAAAGGAATTGCAGTGAGATATGACTTGTGGAGAGAGATCCAATAGCTTGAAGAAGGCAGGGTGCAGGCTAGCTATGGCTGCCAAGGAAGGTCAAGTAGAGATGGAGGTGAGAAATGGAGCCATGAGCTGGACTTGAGTTGACCTGAGGTTAAGATGAGCTGAGAGAGAGTAGAGGAGAGCTAAGCCATGCTCAGCTAAGCTCTGATACCATGTAAAAGATCTGGGATCTAGAGCATGATAAAGGTGGTAGCTATGGAGGATGGAAGATAAAGACACAACTCGGTCATGTTTTCGCTTTAAAATAAGCTTGAACCGCTTCTAGATCAGCTTAAAGTTGGCTCCTAAAATGCAGATCTCATTGGTGACCATAGGATAGGGCTACTTAGCCCATCAAGTCCCATGAACAGATCTGAACATCAACACAACCACAAAGAGCATCAAGCTGATATTAAAAAATACTCAAAAAGACATATCATAGCTTTCACCCTACCCCTTGACAAAACCAATGCATGAAATTCACGAGGAGTAGGCCTAGCATACTCCATCAGAAGGCCAAAACTAGTCAATAACTAACTACTCCAACATGGCTAAGCTAAGAAGAACTATTAGAGAGCTTATCCTAAGTATTGGTCTGAACTGCCTACCTAACTGAGGACAACTCAAGTAGGAGCTCCAACTAGATGAAGACTCCTATAGCCTGATCAATAAATATTATATTGTAGCACATTTTCCTTTTAGGTCGTTGCTTTCCATACTCAGGCATGTAAAAAGAAGGGAGCTAAGCGTAGTGACCCAAGGAGAACAGGGCATTGGCCTCAGGTCCTATCTCAGTACCCCTATCCTTTTCTAACGCTCATTTTTATTTTCACTCCAACCTTCCTTATTTTTATTTTCCTTTCAGCTATATGCCACCCCTAGGAAGACAAGGCATCGGCCTCGAGTCTGCTGACTCGTCCTCCCTAGGAACCTACCATGCCTTCACAAGGCGATGATCAATTTCTCAAGGATTTTCCTTTCCTTTTTATAGGGGTTAGAACCCCTTTTTACACATCTTCGTATATTCATATATTTTCAGCTATTTAGGATTTTACTTCTTTGCATTATCATTTTTTCTGGCAGGCTTTTTTAACTACCTCACAACTAACAAAGACTCCTAGAACGGCCGCCTAGCAGGTCAACAGAACAGGGTCACTAGGATTTCCTTTTAAAACAGGTTTTTTAATGCATGACAATGCCTTTACACGAGGCAACGACTACTCAAACCTCCCACAAACATACTAACCTATACTTGGGACTTCATGCCTTGATTGTCAGTCACCAACAAGAAAACAAAATCCCTCACAAGTACACAAAGGCATATAACATAAAAGAATGGTACTCATAAAATGAAAGATATCACCTGGATTGGGCCACAAGAAGCTTTGGCACAGCAAAGGCTCCCCTCAATTCCACATAATCTGTCTGGCACAACACTCAAACAGAAAACCATAAAATACACTCGCACTATACATACAAATGGCCCTCTTGGCCTAAAATATATAGGTCATTCTAATCCATGCAATACATGGTCTTCTTGGCATATACACCACATCCTATCAAACTAACCAAGATACCAAGGATAGCATATAATAGGACAGCTAGCCCCATGCTACTCATACCACGCAGCTCAAGGTTTGATCTTGGGCTATTGTAAATCCACTAGCCCAAGCCTTTCTATTGATATAACCTCGATATGGCCTATCCTTCCTTGGGTACCATTGGCTAGGTGAATGACATCATTGGGATTGCATGTCCCACATTTATTGTCATCCAAATAAACTGGTTGTTCAAGTGGCTTAGAGGCTCCTTCGACAGAAAGAATTAGAGCTTGGTGTTCATTCAAACCTTCCCTATTTGGGTTTTGGCATAAGTCAGTGTTGAAACCCAAATTGCAACCCAAACTAGGTAGGGTTTCAATCTGAGACCCATCACATGACTGTATCCTAGAGCAATGCATATTGTTAGATGTATCATTATGGCCTTTTATCACACCTACGTGGGAATTTATCACAATATATGTGCATAGTGTTATTGACCTTGTATCTAATGCACCATCCACATTTTGAGAGATCTTGGGTTTCCAATCCCATCTCACATACTTCTTTCATTCTTAGGCTGCCTCGACTGCCCACATTGGTCCAATGGACTCACTGTGGATTTATCACTATTACTAGATGGCCTTCTATTTAGTATAGGTGGCCCATTGGCATGCTCCATCTTCTCTATGCAACAATTGCCTATTTATAAGAACCATGCTCTTACTGGTAGGAACAACATCTACTCGAAAGCATGACTCATTTAAAGATGGAAAAGGTCTCTTTAGAGCCTTTTCGGTGGCAAAACTAGAACCTCCCATAGAATACTTATCCACACTCATAGGCCCAATGGTTCTATCAATGTTACCGTCATAAGTACCTCTCATGGAAGAATTGCAAGCCTTGATGGGACTTACTAGACTTGGAATCTTTTATCAAGATTGTGGGAGAGAAGGAAGGAGTCTCACTTAAAGCTTTCTTTCTTGCACAATGGGGGAATACACACAAGGGTGGAGGCTGAAAACAGTTTTCCTCTTCTTAGTTGTGTAAGCCAAAAGAACTCAAGTACAAAGAAATAGAAGAACCCTATATATGGGTCTCAAACCAAACTCAACTAACTAAGGTGGCATACTAACTGAGCCACGAACTAGAGTAGATAAGGATAGCTATCATGTAGCTATTATTCATGGGCGGTGTACCAACCGCATCTGCAACTAACACGTCGGTGACATAAATGCACAATGGTCACCCTGGCATATCACGAGTGGAGCTCGATATCTCAACACTCCCCCTCGAGCTCAATCCCAATTCCTACATACCAAGCAGGTCTCTAAACTTGCACAGCTTCTCTGCGCCCAATGCCTTCGTGAATATGTCAGCTACCTGATCCTCTGTGCTGACATAAACTTGATCAATAAGACCTAGTAAAACCCTCTCCCGCACATAGTGATAATGCACCTCAATGTTCTTTGTTCTAGCATGATAGACTGGGTTATTTACCAAGTGTATACTACTCATGTTGTCACAATAAATGACAACTGGCCCATCTGTAGGCTGATGCATATCATAAAGTAGCTTATGCAACCAAGCTACCTCACATGCAGCCATTGCTGCACCCCTGTAATCGGCCTCTATGCTCGACAAGGCAACTGTAGGTTGTTTCTTGCTGCTCCAAGTGACTACAACACTCCCAAAAGAGAACACATATCCACTGGTAGATCGTCTATCAGAAATACTACCAGCCCAATCAGCATAAATCAAGCTTCCTACTATGCATCTGTACATAGTAGGGTCTTCCAAAAGCTCACCTGCATCTGCGCTCAGCTTCACATTCTGCTCCAAAGGAACTGAAATAGGCTTACAGCTTGTCATCCCATATTTGGACAGCATGTCCAATCCATACTCCCTCTGCAAGAGCTGTATCCCACTTGGTGATCTAATCACCTCAATGCCCAAGAAATAACGCAGCTCTCCCAAATCCTTCATCTCAAACTTCTGCTTCAATAGCATTTTCACATGAAGGATATCTTCATCACTCTCACTTGTCATAATCAAATCATCAACATAAATGACAAGTAGCATAATACATTTCTCTGTTTTTCTCACATAAAGTGAGAAATTTGCCTTGGAAATCTGAAAGCCAATAGTGACAAGATACTGTCCTATCTTGTCAGACCATGCTCTAGGTGCTTGCTTCAAGCCATACAAGGCTTTCTTCAATCTGCAAACAAACTCAGGATGAACAGCGTGCACATAACCTGGTGGTTGCTCCATATAGACCTCTTCTTGCAAATCACCATGCAAGAAGGCATTCTTTACATCCATCTGATGTAAAGACCATCCCTTTGATGCAGCCATAGCAATGACTGCTCTTACGGTTGCCATTCTTGCAACCGGACTGAATGTTTCTTCATAGTCAATGCCATATGTTTGTGCATACCCCTTAACTACTAATCTTGCCTTGTATCTGTTCACAGAACCATCTGCATTGTGCTTCACCTTATAAACCCACTTACAGCCAATTGCATTCTTACCTTTAGGCAAAGGTACTAACTCCCATGTAGCATTTGCTTCCAAGGCATCCATTTCTTCATCCATGGCTTTCTCCCATTTTTCTTTTCCCATGGCTTGCTCAAAAGAAGTGGGTTCTGGTTCCTGTATCACTTTGACCATATATGCATAATGAATGGCTCTAAATCCATCATATTTCAGCCTATTTAGAGAATACCTAGCTCTCGTAGACCTGCGCAAAATAGGTTCACTCCCAGGTGCTCTCAAAACATCCCTGGTCTTCCTTACTCCAGGTGTAACAATAGAAGGAATACCCAACTCATCATCAATGCTCTGTTCTGAACCAGTGGATTCACCATCCACATAAGAGTGATCTGCATTCACATCAAGCATGGGCTGATCAACCTTCTCTTTTCCTTTTCGTGATACCTACATACCACTATCTGCATTGCTTTGAGAAGATTCTCCTGATCTCAATCTGCCTGTCCATGGCAAGGAATGTGAACCACTGCTAGAGGACGCTCCAGGTCCACTAATATTCTGTGACTGCTACTGTGAATTCTGTGCAGCATTACCATTTTGTGTATCTACATCATCAATCACATTTACTGGTTTATACCAGCTACTCATCTCATCAAAAACAACATCTCTGCTCACTCTAAACTTACGAGTAGAAGGGTTATACCATGTATACCCTTTTTGCTGCAGAGAGTAACCAATAAAGATGCACTTCTCAGCTTTTGGATCCAACTTGGATCTCAACTCATCTGGCACATGTACATAGGCAATGCAACCAAAAATTTTCAAATGAGAAATATCTGGTTTCCTAGCAGTATACCTCTCCTCTGGAGTCATCCCATGTATTGCTGCAGTGGAAGTCCTGTTCATTATGTAGACTGTTGTAGCAACTGCCTCAGCCCAGTAAAAATCTGGCAAGTCTTTTTCATTGAGCATGGCACGAGATACCTCTCCAATATGCCTATTTTTCATTTCTGCAATTCCATTTTGTTGTGGGGTATGACTGCATGAATATTGCTGTTTTATGCCATGCTCCTGCAGGAACCTTGCAAACTCATTTGAGAGGTACTCTCCCCCTCCATCTGACCTTAGGCATTTTATTTGCAGGCCTGTTTCGTTTTCAACCATAGCTTTAAGGGTTTTGAAATGCCCAAAAACTTTACTTTTCTTTTTCATAAAATACACCCAAACTTTTCTACTATAGTCATCAATAAAAGTGACAAAATAATGACAGCCTCCAAGAGATGTAGCTTTAGTAGTCCACACATCAGAGTGGATTAATTCCAATGGCTTCTCACTCTCTTGAACATGTCTAGGAAATGGTTTCCTTGCCTGTTTTCCAAACTCACAGGCTTCACATACCTTATGCATTTCTGCAACCTTGAATTTAGGCAAACCTATAACAATATTTTGGGCCTACATTGATTTAATTCGCTGTACATTAACATGACCAATGCGTTTATGCCAGATATCAATATCTGCAACTACATTGGTCCCATGTGCAAACATTGCTGCACTCAATTCAGACATGTATGCATCCAATGTAAACATTCTACCCTTCTTCTTTCCTTTTGCTATCAAGTGACCTTTATTTTTCATATCCTCAACAAAGCATCCATGAGGATTAAATCTGACCTGCAAGCCCTGCTCAACCATTTGACCAACAAAAACCAGATTCTTGGTGATATTCGGGACATGAAATACATCGGACATGTATTTCTTTTTCCCATCTTGCATAGACAAAGGAAATTTTCCAATCTGCACAATAGGATGTGCAGTATCATCACCAGTCTCCACAAATCCTGGTTTTTCCATTTTTCTTGCATCCTCCACCCATTCTGTATGACCTGTCATGTGGTTTGATACACCTGAGTCAACATACCATACATCATTGCTTTCTTCTGCACTTGTCACAGAATTGTTCATGTGCTGCACTATAAACAAGTGCTCATTTCTGTCATCACCCTGTCTACTAGAAGATGCATAATTCCCTTGTTGCAGTTTTCCATTCATGATGTCATTCTGCTTTTTATAGCAGTCTTTAGCCATATGACCCATTTTACCACAGTAGTAGCATTCAACATTACTGTTTGCATTTTGGCCTCTTTGCCATCCACCACGACCTCTTTGGCTCCCCCTGCCTCTAGAGTTACCATGTCCTCCTCCATAGGACTGGTTTTCTTGAGTTTGCTGCATATTCTGATTTCTACCACGGCCTCCAAATCGGCCTCCTCTACCTCTGCCTCTACTTCTTCCAGCATTTGAGTAGAAGACAGTTTCTTTTGAAGTTCCTCCTGAAGAATATGCACCACCATTTCTCTGCTCCTCAGAAATTAGAAGAGCAATCAACTCCTCAAAATCAGGAAATCTTTCACGGACAGAAATGGACATTCGGAACTATGCATAATCCTTTCCTAGACCATTCAAGGTCACTGAGACTAAATCATCATCTTCCATTGGCGACCAAATGGAAGCAAGTGCATCTGCAATCTTGTTCACCTTCATGTGGTAGTCATTGATGCTCATACTTTCTCTTTGCACATTATGCAACTCTTACTTGAGCTGCATTTTCCTGGCTTGAGCAATACATTG